>NC_091551.1:36206655-36226812 GCF_042767895.1 Penaeus vannamei | reverse complement strand
CTCCAGAAGAGACCTCTATCCCCTTGAGATTCCACTACTTCTTGCTAATGGGGAGGAAGCCATCAGAATGAATACGTGCTTGAGGGAGTTTTCTACAAGTGGCTGCTGCCTTCAGTTACTTATCTTCACTGTGAAACTCACAAATACAAATCAGGATGTTGAGTATTTGCTTTCTTTGTTTGTGGGAGAGATTTGGTACATAATTGAAATATTTTAATTATCAAGTAACTGGTAGTGTTAGTACATGTAATTATTTTGGTATATACTAAAAAAGTATTGGAGATTTTTTCATTCTTTTGTGTGACATTAATTAAATATAATTATAGTAATTTTAACATTTTATAAATATGTGATGCATATATGTATTGTATCCATGTTAATTGTTAATTCATAACTGTTTTTAAATGTGGCTTGTGCATATTTATAAAAGATTAAAGAAATCTATATTGAATGATAAGTTGACTTTCATTATCAATAAAATCTCTCTCTCTCTCTCTCTCTCTCTCTCTCTCTCTCTCTCTCTCTCTCTCTCTCTCTCTCTCTCTCTCTCTCTCTCTCTCTCTCTCTCTCTCTCATCTGAAGAAAAAATTGAATTCTATATTGAATGATAAGTTGACTTTCATTATCAATAAAATATCTCTCTCTCTCTCTCTCTCTCTCTCTCTCTCTCTCTCTCTCTCTCTCTCTCTCTCTCTCTCTCCTCCTCTCTCTCTCTCTCTCTCTCTCTCTCTCTCTCTCTCTCTCTCTCTCTCTCTCTCTCTCTCTCTCTCTCTCTCTCTCTCTCTCTCTCTTTCATCTGAAGAAAAAAATGTTATGCTGTATTTTAAGGGCTTCAGTAAAACAAAATTTGTAAAGAGATTTTATTTACAAAAATTGTGAGGTATAGAGGATTATATACAGAAAGACAATCAAATCACATTGCCACTTTAAAAATCAAGGGAATGAGAAACTACAACAATAAATAATCTAAAGAAACAGCCATTTTGTATTAACATGTAAAAATTATTCTTTCATCCAGATTCTTTCCTTGTTTAACTTCATTTCACTAACAAAAAAATATATTTTTACTTCTGATAATACCTACCTTTTCATAAAATTATAGTGTTCTTTGTGAAATTATTAATGCTATCTCACCAAGTGGTTAATGTCAGCATTTAAGGAAAGCCACTTCTTATTTAGAATGACAGAAAAAAATAAACACTAAAGGAATGTTGCTTAATGGATGGTTTGGAGAATTTGTAAAATTTCATACTTTACAGATAACTTTGATATTTAAAGAGGAATCCCCCTAAGAATTAATAAACTTCATTTCTCAGATTTGTACAGGCTAGCCAGCATTCAAGAAACTTGACAGAGGTCACCTGCTGTTTATGGGTGAATTATTGCACATTTAAATAAATCTGCATCATTAATATCTATTCTTAAACCTCTGACCATGTTAGGCAACCATAGTCCTATTTCTAAATCATTGATGATGTGTCTATGTACTAAGAGGGCTCCACAAGCTCTTCAGCCACAAAGCAGCCAATTAGCAGACCTTGTGGCCTCACCTGATTTCACCTGTCTTTGAGTTTGTGGGGAAAAAGTTCTTTATACTAATCCTATCAACATTTATTCTGTTATTACTATTATAGACATTATAATTATTATAATGTTATTGACATTACTATCAGCAGTATAAGATACCGGAAAATATTTCCCAAAATCAAGGAAATGGGGAAACAGGTGAGATAGGTAATACTCATTATTGGCTCATTGGTGACTTAGTACTTGTGGAACAATCTATGTGTAAAGACAGTTAATAAACTAGACCCACAATGGGCATGGCATGTAGGTACATGCTATCCCCAGAAGCATGGGGTTAAGACGTAATGTGGAATGGCTATGGAATCCAAGACCACGGTCAAAGGTTTAATCTGTATGTTCTACCTTACATCCCTATGAACATTCAAGAAGTAAACTAGGCAATGCAGTCCAATACAAGTAACATTCATCCAGATATGTGTTTCCAAATCCTTTTAGAAAAGGAAAATGAGCTAGGAGCAATCGTAAGATTATTCTTCGTTCCTGAAAATCCAATGGAATATAACTGGAAGTGTGATATCAATCATGAATTCTATTTTTGAAGTTGTTTGCTATGTATATTAATGAAGATGTAAATAAACTTGACCTAAAATGATTTTTTTCAATTTGTCTCATTCCGTCTTTTCTCTCTCCAATTTATGGTAAATGCTAAAGACGTGTAGTGTTAATGATATGTGCAAAAAGAATTATGCATTTATGAAAATCTAATCAAGCAAAACAAATCAAATTTAATAGGTACAAGTTTATTTTCTTATTCATCCCTTTACAGGCTGAGTTAATATTTAAGTAATTGTGTAAGATGAAAAAAGAGTCTTTTCTTTCTTCTTCCTCCTCGTTTTTTTGGCCTCCTCTGTGACTTCTCTAGTTTCACCATTTTACACAATAAAAGAAATAAAGCTTTGGCTGAGTCACTTCTTAAAAGCTTATATTGTGATCCTTAGATTATAAAACTGTTATTCTGCTTAGAATTATAATACTAACAATTCTGATGCAAATTGTGGCATTAAAATATTTCTGACTGAGTTAGTCTTATTCATATTTGAGTCATCTTGTACAAAACCTATTGGCAGTTCTATTTTTTATTCAACTCTGAACATGCTAATCTTTTAATACATCAGATTATGATTTTTAAGAATCTAATCATTTACTCATCTGACTTGTCTTACACTTTAACCCATTCACAACGGATGATATCCTATCATGTCATGGCAAAAAATAAACTGACATCAGCATCAGCACACTTTCCAGTAGCTGGAATGATCCAAACAACAGTCCAGGCATGTAGTGGTGAGTAATACTGCACCCAGGCCTTGCCAAACATTGGTTGAATTTTACTCATCATGAACGGGTTAATACATTTAACATAGCAATTTAACAAATGAATAACATAAGAAATAAAGTTTAGATAGTTGATATCATAAGAACTTTTTAATTTATCCAAAATACACTTCTAATTCTTGAAGCAATATTTGGTTTTGGTTATCTCTAGAGCCCACAGTATACTTATTTAAAACATGTAATTTTGAAAGACATTTTCTTATTTACATTTTTTCATAGTCAGCAAATTAATTTTGGCACTTTAAAAGGCCACAATGCTGGAACATTTGTGTAGCATTGTTTTATATTTTGGGGGAAATGCAACAATACAAAATATACAATAGTAAAACTAGTCAAGAAAAAGTGAAAGCTTGTCAGTGCACTTGCCAGCACGTGCATATCCACCCCTATAACTAGCTTTTGGTTGAAAAGTGAGTTGAAAATAACTCACCAAATACATTGACAATGCCATAAATTAGGAGTTATAGTCTCTAGGTAAGACTTTCAACTTAAACTGAAATCACAGGTCTGTGTTCAACATACCAGAAGTGGAGGTGATTGTGGCCACAGAGCGGGAGACTCGTGTTGCTGGCTGAGGTACAGCTCTCACTTCTTTTTCTGGGGGTTTTGTCACCTGCTGTGTCATCATGTATTGTGTTGTTGGCTTTCCATTAGGTTCTGAGTGTATCGTTGAGGTTGGAGTAATTGAGCGTTGTTGCTGAGGCTGATAATGCCCATTGAGTTCTGCACCAGGGTTATGGTAAGAGGTATGGTAATTTTCAATAATGTTGCCTGCAGACCTTGATGAAGGCATCATGTTCTGGTAGCCTGGACGGTAAGGCTGCTCAAGCTGGTCAACAGACTTGGCTGTCTTTGTATCTTTGTAGTAACTTTGCTGGTAAGGATCTCTGGACTTTGTGTTATTGTGATCCGTCTGGATGATGGGATCAGTTGAAGCAACTGTGTATGGAGTGACAGAGCGAGAGGGTGTTTCATCATGATTGTTGTTTGCCAGCTTGTTGAGATACTCTCTCACTTTGTAATCTTCTGATTCTTGCTGAGGGGTGAGGTTCTCCGTTGAATAATACTGAAGATCATCGAGGGCTTTGTTCCTCTGTCTGGAGAAGGAAACAACATGAGGTCAGCCACAATGCCTTGGACCTCCATCCTCAATCTGAGGTACATACTGGCATCACCTCGTTCTAATCAAAATGGCCATAGTTTTTCCCTAGTTTGCTTTTCAAAAAAATTAACATTTTCCTACACATCTATTGCACAGAAATTAGAAAGAAAGGAATTACAAAATGAACATGGAAGGTACTAATGAGAACAAAAGGGTAATTAACTGTAACTTCTAATTGTTAGTTGAAGTATTCTACACATTGGTGCTTGGTGTCATAGATCTACTAGGAGGTGGATGGGCCAGTTTTGCTAAATATTCCCGTAAATCATCATCACCATCATCATCATCATCATCATCATCATCATCATCATCACCATCATCACCATCATCATCACCATGACCGTAACTGCGGCCACCGAATCTAAGAGCCTCTGTGTCCCTTTTGAAATACACCAGGTCTGTGAGCGCCTTGTTTCTCTGTCTGGGGTAGGAGTGCAATTTTAGTATGTAGCATTTAATGAAACCAAACGCATTTTTTTAACTGCATTTAGTGTTTTAGAAAGCTGACTTAAATGAAAATATATTTGTCTTTTATTATCAGGAGGATATGCTGGTGTAAAACCAAGATGAAATTTAGCTTAATCAAATTATGAACAAGTAACATTACTGGTTAATACCTATATTCTTAAATCATCAACTTTGAAGTTTACAATAAATGACAGAAAAGAAGTGAAGTAACATGTAAGGCAAAAGTGTCAAAGATAAAGAACATGAAAAAATGTACCATAAGGAATGTAAACATGTAAATAATAATGTAGCTACAGTTGTGGTGTACCTGTCAACACTGATGATGATACCAAGAATGACAAGAATATTATATTTTAATCCGTTTAATGTTGAATGATGGAGCTGGGCCATTAACAAAATACATTATCTACTTTGCATGCACATGAATTTCATAATCATTACTTAACTCTGACCTTTACATAAAGCTGAACAAATTACAGATTTCCAGTAGACCTTTTGTTAGTCCCTTTAGTTACAAAAAAAGTCCAAGGTGTGTTGTGTTTATTGTGGAAAGAAGAAATGTGTAAATGTTCTGTAGAATTATATTTTGTGTCAGTAATCAATGCAAATAGACTATCTACAAAAAATTACTCTGGGTAATTATAAAAGCAGGAATTTATTTTGTTTAGCATAAAGTTATGCATTTACAAATTACTAGCATAATACTCAAGGAACTAAGTCCTTATTAGATTGAAGAACTCCCCACAAAATAATCTTCCAACATTCCTCAAGGCATCTGTATTCATTAGTACACTCAGACACAGTAATTCCTAATCACTTAACTAGAATGCATTTTGTCATTTGAACTAATAACAATGTATGGAGGAGCTATTGCATACTATAGTAGAATGCCCTCAGCAGTTAAATGAATTACCCTAATTATAATACACAATGAGAAACCATATTAGTAAAATGCCAGTCCATGAAACTGTGTTGCAGACTATTCATACAAATAAATAAATGTATATACTGGAGAGTCTTAAGAAATGTTTAAATACATTTCGGACTGCAGTAATTAGCTTTAAATGTGACAAATTTCAAAGTATGGTCTGTTTTGAGTTACAGGTATGTCTATGAACTTCAGAAATAGTATGAATATTCAAATCCTGTTTTTTCTTGTCCTTTATCTTTGAAACAAAACAACTGTATGAATGACTTCTATTTACAAAATCTTAGTATGAATAAAGTAGGCAAATCTATGACAGCCTTGTATACAAAAGTTGTTATACTGTGAATCCGAAAAAGGAAAACAAGGGGATACAAAGTGGGAAAGTAAAGACAAGGTATTTCTTTCATGTTGTAAAGCCTGTAGGTTGACGGAACATGTAGAAGAATATTTTGGTGGTTAGAGAAGAACTGAGAGTAGAGGAAAGAAGTAATGCAATTTTGAAAAATGAGCCCAATAATTTTCAAAATTTATTTACAAAAGAATAATTGTCCTTTGTCTATAAATAGGTTCAAGTATTTTGCCATGCATATATATATACTTTTTCTGTAAAATATATAAACATATAATGCATAAAGAAAATAATCATAATAATAAGTATGAAATAAGTATACATTATGCAGTAAGTCACATCATGCTGTTACAAATAGGCAGACATGCTTAAATGATGCATGTCATCTGTTATGTTATACACATGTTACAAGTTTCCTTATGCTATAAACTTTGATACCCAAAATGTAAAAGTGCAACAGAGGGCACAGATCAAGAGTAATAAAAATAGTAATTAATTAAGGGTTTGACTGTTTCTCTACAGGCAACAACTACTTCAGCTTCCTTTATATTCTCTTTTGTCTAACTAACAGATGTCATGCTCTTTTCAAAAGCTCCTTGGACTTAACCTTTCAGTCCTTAACTGCAAAAGAATAAAACATGCCAGTAAATCATGCAAACCAAACTTTCAAACTCACCTCACTGTGCAATATTGAAATACCTGAAGTGTTATTTGTTGAAAGTAACTGGGATCAATTTGAGGATAGCTAATATAATCCTGACTTCAGAACAAAACAAAAAACATATTTCAGTTACTGAAACTCTTTAAAAAATGAGGAAACAAGCCATGTGTTCTACTCATCAATAAACTAGAATATACATGAAAAATGAGAAACATCTGATGACACTGTACACGAGCATGATCAAATAAAGATAACTCACCTTACATTAATCCTTACTCTGTGCAGGTAAAGAACCTCCTTCATTAACCAGTGCAAAGAACTTACCCAAGTTTCCAACAGCTTTAATATGTGCATTCCCAACAAAGATGGATTATTGGCCTTACCGTTCCACTTTACAAAGCATATTATAACAAAATGTAAAAGCAAGCTAAAATAACAGCTAAACTTTTTATCTTTAATCTTGAACCTAATATAATCATGTTCATTGAAAACTGAAACCTATGGAAATATTTAAGTGCCTTAAACAAAGGTAGCATGTACTCTTAACTCCTGTCCTTACAAAATCAAGTTAAGTATCTTATGTATCCAATTTTTTCTTCATCATAACTCAACAATTATTAAAAATATCACAATCAAAGCAAAGCTACTTTTGCAGCTAGGATATTGAGCTTACCTCTTGGCAGACTTCCACAGTCCACAACAGACAAAGAGAATCACCAGGAGGAAAACAGCTACAGCAGCAGCTCCATAAAATGCTGCAACTATTGGCTCAGTCATATGAATCCACGGCTGCAAAAAACAATTCAGATTTATAATTTGTTCTCTGGCTTTTAAGAATGATAACAAGGATAAATTAAGCGCTTCTATTCAATTTGAAAAAAAAACTATGGAAGTTTTGTCATAAATAATTCAATGAAATGTAGTTTAGAATATCCTAAACCTAAATAGGAGACATTTATTCTAATTATTCAAGTCTATAAGGAATGAAGTCATGCACATCCAATGCTGTTCTCAGATCAACTGCCAGAAAATACATTTATTATTGGTCATGTTAATTTGAACTTTCATCAATGAAATAAGCTATGATACATCTATATTAATGCCTTCAGCCTCACAACAGTAGTGCATGAATGTGACTATTTCAAAGCTTTTCTTTTAGATGGAACTTTAAATTAACAAAATATGTAAAAAACAATTTTAGGTTATTGGTCCAAGAACATCTTTGAACAATCATACCCTTAAATGTACTATGGTGCAGTGAGGAATAGAAAAATGATGCAAATGGCCTTAATCTTACTGGCATGTTAACAAGTAACTGAAAAATTGCATTTAAAAAATCGAGTCCTTACATTTATAGGTGGAGGGACAGTTGGCACCCATTCCCTCACCACCTGTGGCATATAGGTGGTCCAGAAGGTGTTGTAGGTCTGACGGTAGTTATAATGCATTGAAGTGTTAAAGGTGGTGTTGATGCTTAGGTACTTGAGATTCCCTTCTAACACTGGCTCCCAATTCACCTTGATGATTTGTACTTGAGTCTGAGTTGGGTTGCTGTGGAGGGAGAGCAAGGAGGGTGATTACAGGGCAACTGAAGATAGCTGAAACTGAGAGGGAAAATAGAAAAGGAAGAAGTAAAATGGAAAGAGGAGAAGGGTACAAATAAAGTAAAAATAAAAAGAAAGAGAGAGGAGAGGGAGGAGAAGAATAGCAGCTGCAATAGCAGAAGTGAAAAAATGGAAGAAAGGGGAAAACAAGGATATTTCCATCCATTTAGAAATCCATATAAAAATCCATTTCACTCACCCCCATTTGGCAAAGTTGACGAAAGTCTTCATCATGAACTCAGAAATGTTCCTGTCACCTTCACTCCAAAGGTTCCTGGCAACACGAATGCTCTCAGGGAAAAACTCTGGGTCCATGAAGGGAGCACCAAATACAAAGTAATACTCGATGTTGTTGGGAACCTGTGATAAATGATAATAATGAAGGATATTGTTGATGGAGATTACCATTACTATCATGGCCATCATAATTACTGCTCTCATTATTACTATGACAATAAATCTCTCACTATAATAATAATAATGATGCTACTGTCTATCATCATGATTAACCCTTCATTAAAAGGATAATGTAGTACTGTTACTATTCCATAAATCTTAAAAACAAAACCAGTGTTTCAACAACAGTAAGTTGACTTCTACATACCTCTCTCCAATAGTCCAGTTTAAGTGCGTCCACAGTGGTATTAAGCAAATAGTAATAGGTAGGAACACTCCTCTTCCCAGTGGAGTTCACGAGGACCTTCACCATTTGGTCGACGCCGGATTTGTAAAGAGCATCTGACAACAACTGTAAAGGAGAAAATATCTGTATTGTTTTTCTTGAAAATATTTGTACTATATAAATACCATGTATTTTTTTATTCTGTAAATATATACATACACACTTACAGATAGAAAGATAGATAGATAGATAGAGATATAGATATATATTAAAATATACAAAATATACACCTCTATTTCGAAGTATTTCAAGATAAAGAGCAAAATATCTAAAGAACGACATACATCAACATATTGTTCTCGAATATGGGTAGTGTTGTGGGGATCCGGGCCGTAGGTGTACATCCACTTAATGGCATCATAAGCACCTTCGGGATTGAGTGAGTAGTTGTAGTGTTTGACCCACTCTTTGACCCGCTCGTTGAAGAAGTCCTCTGTCACCTCATACCGTTCGCGGATGAGTCTGTTGTCGTCGACTGGCGGGAATAGAGAAGTCTTAATGTTTCTTTCTCTCCTTTTCTCTCTCTCTCTCTCTCTCTCTCTCTCTCTCTCTCTCTCTCTCTCTCTCTCTCTCTCTCTCTCTCTCTCTCTCTCTCTCTCTCTCTCTCTCTCTCTCTCACTTACTCACTTAATAATGTTAATATTGATAATGGGTAGTATAAGAATATTTCACTTTGCTTGCATTTCACTAAATTTGCACTGATATATAAAAGAAGAAAAAATATGAGAACGGAATACTCACAAACCATTTTCGCTGCTTCGTTCCTATTAACACCCGTCAGATAATGGAGGTCAGAGTGGTGATGATTTTTCTCGTAGAGTTTTATGGGCAGTTCGGGCAGGATGTGCCAGTCCTCTTCCTTCCAGTCCTCGTACCAGTCGTCTCCCGGAACACGGAACTTGGAGTCGACCGTCGGGCCCCACGCGAACGTGCCGATGTCCGGCTGTTGGCGGAGGTCGAGTTAGCCGCTAG
The DNA here is from genome assembly GCF_042767895.1 of Penaeus vannamei. Lineage (NCBI taxonomy): Eukaryota > Metazoa > Arthropoda > Malacostraca > Decapoda > Penaeidae > Penaeus > Penaeus vannamei. Next base: position 36,217,064 of record NC_091551.1, on the reverse strand, counting down.
AAATATCGACTCGAGGGGGGACAGTTTACGACCCTTGCACACTGTTTGTAAGTACGGTGGGAGTGATGAGGAATGAGAGGGAATAGATTCTTTCGGCTGTTTGGGGTTTCACTAAAAAACGTTTTCAACCAAACCTTTATTGGGGCTGAAGCTAGTTCTTCATAGCTGCGACGGTTGAGACACTGAAGTAGTTTATACGACGATTCCACTGTACAGCCAACCTCAAGACCATACACGCGAGAAGTATTCTGAACTCTGTAAATGTCATCAATTGCTGCCCAGTCCGCTAAGGGCGAGCCACTCTAGAAAAGAAGAAAACAATATTTCATAAGGTTTTATTCTAATATGCTAATTATGTTCATGAAGTTCGCGTGGTGAAACTCACGAAAAAGAAAATACCCTCATTCCATTGAATATTCTACATTTTAGCAAAACTGCTACGAAGATGCACTCCTTTTCTGATGAAGGCGGCCAAGCTCACGCGGCCAAGCTCACCTCCGCCAGCACCTGATGAACCCAGTCCTTGGTCTTGGGCAGGACGGCCAGAATCCCCGCCATGGCCCCTCCCGCCCCCGGGCCGAACACCGTGATCTTCTGCGGGTCTCCGTTGAAGAACCGGATGTTCCTGTAGACCCACTCCAGCGCCATGGCCATATCCATCAGCCCGTAGTTCCCAGGGGAGTTTTCGTCTCCCGTGCTCAAGAAACCTGCAATTTCCAAAGGGGTATTCAGTGATTTTAATGAATTGCAAAACGCGTCGCGATGCCAACTAGGAATGCCAACACCTCACGCCATGAAGCCCGACCCACACTCACTGACCTAGCGCACCCAGTCTGTAGTTGAAGGTAACCACCACCACTTCCCCCCAGCCCGCCAGCATGTGTCCCGGGAACTGGTTGCTGGCGCCGTGCTCCAGGTCCCCGCCGTGGATGTAGAACATGACTGGGTACTGGTCAGTCACGCCGATGGATATCTGCATGAAAACGAACCAGATGTACTTTTTGCTTTCATTTGATTTTACAAGTGGCCAAAAATGTGTATCATCAGTACTAAAAGAATCACTGCATATGAATTGAGTAGGTTTCAATATCTCAAGGACAATAATTATTCAGACCTGCATACTAATATACCAAGACAAGTATTTTTACTAATTCTATAAAAAAAGAAAAAAACTTGCCGACGGCGTAAATATATTGAGGTACAGGCAGTCTTCGTGAATCCCGTTCCTGATGCCATTCGAAGAACCGATGTACTTCAAGTTCTGCGGGCAGGCTGGCCGGTAGTCGAGGGCCTGCCACGTGCTGAACCAGTGCTGAACATACCTTGGAGGCTGTGCAAAAGAGACAGTAAATTAATCAACATATCAATATATATTTTTAATCTACTTAAGTATCTCGAATGTTGTCCTGATAAGCAGGAAGAGGAAATACTGTTTATACTCTTTATACGAAGTGTTCTCTCCGCGTTTTCCCTCTCGCCCGCGCGCCTCGGCCCTGTCTTTCGCGCCAAATCTAACCTTGGACTTCAACGCAGCCGTAAATAATTATCTAAAGCGCTTTTCACTCATCTTGCTTATTTTTCAGTGTCTTTCCATGTGTCTAATACTTCTACTGCTGTCAGATTTTTTTTCTCAAAGATTGTATATTATGACTATTAGTACTGATAGCTTACTAATTATATGATAATGGATTAGAAAAATATTTAGAATTAGAATAACAAAGTATATATCATTGATTATAATAATAATAATGATGATGATGATGATGATGATGATGATGATGATGATGATGATGATGATGATGATGATGATGATGATAATAATAGAAATAATAATAATAATAGTAATAATAATAATAATAATAATAATAATAACAATAATAATGATAATAATATAATGTTATTAACAATAATAAAAACAGTAATAATGGTAATAATAAATAATAAAAACAATGACCATTATAGTATCATTATTGATAATAGTAATAATAATAATGATAATAATAATAATAATAACAATAATGACAATAATAATAATAATAGTGTTATTATCATTCATAATAATAACAATAGTATTAATAATAATAATAATAATAAGAAGAAGAAGAAGAAGAAAATTGATAATAATGATAATAATAAAAGCAATGATGATAATAATATGAAGACGAATGATAATGATAATAATAATTATAATAATAATTATAATAACAATAACCATAATAATAATAATAAGAAGAAGAATAGTAATAATAATAATAATAATAATAATAATAATAATGATAATGATAATGATAATGATAATAATAATAATAATAATAATAATAATAATAATAATAATAATAATAATGATAACAATGGTAATAATAATAATGATAATGATGAAAATAGTAATAATAATAACAATAATAATAAATACAACAGCAACAACGACAGTACTGCTATGATCAGTAGCAATAATAATAACTATAATAATATTAATAACAATAATAATAATAATAATAATAATAATAATAATAATAATAATAATAATAATAATAATAATAACAAAATCATAATAATGATAATAATAGTAATGACAAAAAATAAAATAATAATAATAATAATAATAATAATAATAATAATAATAATAATAATAATAATAATAATAATAATAACAATAATTACCGTATCAGTAGAATAATAATAATATGACTAAGAATTGTTAAGAAATATCAACCGGCTTATCAGCATCATATCATGTTAACATCAACGCCAATGATGAAATCATCCTCGTGCTCATTATCATATAAACCGTCAGTACTAACGAATAAACGCATGAAAAGGAGATTGTAGATCAAGACAACAAAACACCAGCACGTAATACTCTCTCCCTTTCACAAATACGCTCCGTGGGTTTCCATTCATCTTTCCTCGCCCTCCTTCTTGTCATGTCACGGCAGTGTGAACAGCAACGTGTCCGTGACAACCAAGCAAACGTTTGTGTTTAGACAGGAATAACAACTTTTGGAAGTGAAAGCATGGGCCGCGATCGCATTTACAGTGTTGCCACGTGTACGGGTACTTTAGCGCACGGTTCTCTTGTCTCTCGCTTTGTCTTGTCTTTTCCCTTTAATTCTAAGTTGTGAGGATGTACTCGCTGTTTAAGGCGTACGTAAATTATGTAAAGTATGATCTGATATTTGTTTAGGCCTTCTTGTTTGCTTTCTGGAACAAAAACGGTCGTAAATTGGGCCGAAATATTCCCCAAGGTCAGAGGCTCGCTGACGCTTTAGATCTAGGGACGCTCGTCTGTGGGCCCATCTTGATACTAGCTACGTTACAGGGTTTACCAGTGTTATTTTCCTAATATTATTAATCTTAAATAATATGCTTTCTACTATAATCTTGAGTTAGACGACGGAAAAAATGACCCAATGATATACCCCGTTTGTGATGTAATAGACCATCGAGCAGAGGCGTGCATTGATGCAGGAAGGTAGAAGCTGTGCATAGATTCTCAGACGCTGCCTCGCCTCACCCACACGGACGCCACAGTGAACTCTGTATCTCATGCCCTCTCCCCCTGCCCCCTCTCCCTGGTTTCCTCCCCCGCTCTCACCTCACGCCCTACGCCCTTCAGCTCCCCTTATTTTCCTGGTGTCATCTTCACCTCCTGAATAAAGTCTTTTAAGCTTTAAATCCCTTTATTTCCCTTGGGCACTTCTTACCAAACGCGGAAAACGAAGGGCGGTTCCTGTCCACTGTGTCTGCGATTTTAAGGTCAAGCGGACTCTACGCATTTGCTGCATCGCCTGAGAAAGAAGTGTCTCTTTGGTAAACGCATAATCTTTACGACATCTAGATGCAAGAGTCAATAAATAGACAAAGTTTCCCTTTAGAGCTAAAAGAAAATGTCGCCTGCTAACAAAGAAACACTAACATGCTCGGCACGTACTAAACCCTTTTGCCGCACTTAACAATGAGCGGAACGGCATGGTGTCCATGTTGATGTTCAAGAATAAAGAGAAAACAAGAAGACAAAGGAATTTCCTGGTGTGACCAAAGCTTCTTTATGAGTCATTGGTTCTCTGGATCAGCCGCTGCCCAGGAGTGCCTCATGACGTCATTCTAGGAACTTTATCAGGCTGACGGTTCTGTATAACCTATGAGTCAATCGCACCAGGGTATTCATAATCACACTAAAGATCAGATATTTAGAGTTTGTTTATCTTGAGATGGAGTTTGAAGGCTATTGTGGCAGTGGTGAAAGTGTGACGAAATGAAAAGTTAGAAAGTGTGTTTGTTCTCTTTTTAATTCTCGGCTGTGACTGGCAGATGATCAACATTTCTGAAAGACAGAAGTCAAATTGGCTTATAAATGCGGCTTGCTGACCCGATATCGAAGAACCAACGGGATCCTAGAACGTGAAATGCCTGATAATTGTTAATGATAATAATGAGGACCTTCAGAATCACGGTCATGATAATGATATACTACATGGTTACACGTACCACTGACACATCTGCAACAACACTAATAATAATATTAATAATAATGATAATTATTATTTTTTTTTTTTACTATCATTATTATAACTAATGATAGTAATGATGAAAATGACAGTAATATAATATTAATGGTTTCTGCTAAATCATTACAATAAGAAAAGTTATCAGTGTTAACATTATACACCAGAGAATTCAATTACCTTTACTTTTATCAATATGATAATCATAATTGCATTTACGGTTATCATTTGATCAATATGATTACGGTTTATTCTTTTCATTCTAATTATAACTATCATCAAAACTCTTATTCTGTTCTTATTACCGTTAGCAATAACAATTTATAGAGATAGATAGATGGATAGAAAGATTATTTTCCATGTTATCATTCTTGTTATTATCACCTTCACATCATTATCATAAAAATCACATTGATTACAGTAATTATAGCAATCGTGTTTATACTAATAATCATTCATTATAATAATTATGGCAATAATATTTATTTTAACAGTCATAGTAAGCCTACTCATCGTCATAATCATTATTCCCATTTCATCATCAGTGTTATCATCTCATCGTCACCACACTTACTTCGTTATCATCACCACTATCATTATCATTATGGTTGTAATTAGTATCGCTATTATTGTACCTGTGTAACTGTCATTTGCATCAACATTACTATCCTTAGCAGCAACAACATCTAATTTGCGTGTTATATATACAAAGAAAAAAGAAAGACTAATTAAGCCAGTCACTGAACACGTGTTGTAAATTTGCTCTAAATATTTATTCGTGAATAAAACAATGAATCTAACAACTTTATTTTATACAAAATTATAATGGTAATAATGATAGAAATGTTGATAATACATTAGTCATAATGATGATTGTGATGATGATGATGATGATGATGATGATGATGATGATGATGATGATGATGATGATGATGATGATGATGATGATGACGAGGACGAGGACGAGGACAATGATGAAAATGATGGCGATGATGATGATATTGACGATGACGATGACGATGATGACGACAACGACGACAATGATAACGACGACGGCGATAGCGATGGCGATGATGAAAATAACAAAACAAAAGTAAAGACGAAAAATAAACCTCAGCTGGGAATCCGTCGAAAGAAAACCGAGACGAAGGCTTAATCCGGCTCAAATCGAACCACTTTCCTCTTCATCATGCAGACCGCAGGCTTTTCGAAAAAAACGACACCTTAGCAATACTTTTTGTTGGAATAATGCAAAATCAGCAGCAGATTTTGTGGCGCGAACATCGATCTTGGGCAGACATTTTGCTTTTTTTGGCTTTGTCATTGATTTCATATCCGTTGGCACAAAAAAAGGGAAGCTCGCCTCGTAAATTATGACAATTTCCGTCGATTCTGTGTGGATAACACTTTTTACGGTGAGTGTCATATAGTTTGTGGTTAAACATTGAATATCTACAGCTGCATCTCTTTTTTTCTTTCTTTATATCTCTCTCTTTCGTTTTCTTTTTCTTTTTTCTTTTTCTTTTTCTTTTTCGTTTTTTTCTTTCTCTCACTCTCTCTCTCTTTCTCTTTCTCTTTCTCTTTCTCTTTCTCTTTCTCTTTCTCTTTCTCTTTCTCTTTCTCTCTCTCTCTCTCTCTCTCTCTCCCTCCTTCCCTCTCAAAACGCCATCAGTAGAAACTGACGTTACACAAATAAAGGCAACACGTTCGATAATATGTAGCGGGAATTTAGCCTCTTTTAATGCAGACGTGCACCACTTAACCTCGCAAGTGTCTGTGAACCAACAATGAACTTTGACAAAGTTCACTTGTTGTGAATTACTCAACTGAAAACTTCAGGGGAAATTATAGGGCTGATTGATGGACGCTTACGAACATGGCTAGGCTGTAGTTTCCATCCTAGCAAAGTTATACAGCGTCTGCCTATTGTTACCATGGAAACCGCGTTCTCATCGCCCTTGCCCCGCGAAGGTAAGATCATGTGAACAACATAAGCGGTCAATAATCGTCGCTTTGCTCTATTCATTCAATTTACGCACGTCAGGTAACAGGCACACATGCGAACGCGAATCATTATTGTTCTTCGGGCCTTGTATGAAATAAACATGCTCCCCTCTAAAAAAAAAAAATAAATAAATAAATAAATAAATAAAATAAAAAATCTGCACAACTAAGATATGGACATAAGCTACCTCACACTCAAGCAGAAATATATCATTCCACGCGCAGAGAAAATGATCTTATATACAATTAACATTACCTAATACAAACATAAACATAAATATCAAAACAAACACAGAACATGAACATACATGCATGAAACTAACAAAAGCAGTACACACATAAATTGTCAATAACACACTTAAAACAACATTAGCAAACACACACACACACAAATGAAGGTAGCACAGTCTATTACACACACAGACAATACATGACAAAACAATATGCAAAAGTTTATGCAAAAATGGTCAGTATGATACATAGATATAAAAAAGGCGAAGCTGACGACGCTAGAACTTTTCACGCGCAAAACAAAGACATACTTAAGCAAATTATCCAAACCAAGACGCTAACAGAGCAACGCGTGGAACCCTGCGTAATGTTTTACCAAGCCGGCACATGCACAGCTGTGTGCGGGCAAAGGTAGTCAATCTATTGATTATGAGTGTCTCGGTGATTCAAATAAGGTGCGGGTATAGTGGTTGTGTCTGTGCCTCTTGTTCCGTCTCTTGCTCCATTTTTCTAGCTTAATTTTTATCCATGTTTCTTTTGATGCCTTTTCGGTTCCTTCCCCTTTGGTTCTACAATTTTCTTCGTTCACTGTTAAGTTCCCTAACATCGACTGAACATTTTCCTTTCCACCCTTCCCTATCACTTATTCATCTCCCTCTCTCCTTCCCCTCACGTCCCTCTGAAATACGAGCAGCTAACCACACGGCGTTGTGACCCCGTACTACACGTGCAAATATACCCAAGTATACGATTTAACTTCATTGCTCACTGTGGCTGTACCCCTATTCCTCTTTTGCCTACGTTATACTGCGATATTGTCCAAAAGTACACAAATATACATAAATATACAAAAAATGTATAAGAAATATAGCCCATACTACACGCTCAGACAGTTTTTGGAGCTGACACGAACTTTGCTGAGGTCGGCGTCACTTTTTGTCCGTCTGGTCGCCTGCCTGCCCCCTGCCATCGGTTCACCCGCCTATCGATCCTCTTATACAGGAAGCGGAAAGAGTATTCGCATTTTGAGGGCTTCATAAATATGTGTCGACCATGTTGATAAATGTGTGTGCATGTCCGTACCCTTTGTAGTGTGTGCGTGTATGTGCGTAATAACGGACAACAATGCCTGTCTTTCTTTCTCTCTCTCTCTCTTTCTCTTTTTGTCTCTTTGTTCTTTCTTTCGCTCTCGTTTTCGCTCTTGCTCTCTCTCTCTCTCTCTCTCTCTCTCTCTCTCTCTCTCTCTCTCTCTCTCTCTCTCTCTCTCTCTCTCTCTCTCTCTCTCTCTCTCTCTCTCCCTTCTACTGCTACTTCTTTTCTTTTCATTTTCATTTTCATTCTCCTTCTCTTCTTTCTCCCTCTTCTCCTAAACCTCCCTATCCCTTTGCCTCTTCCTCTTCTTCTCTTCCTCTTTCTTTTTTTCTCCCTCTCCATCCCCCTCTCCCTCTTCCACTCCCTCTCCCTCGGACCTTCACCTCTCCCCTCCTCTCTCGCCCTCACCCGCCCCCTCTCCTCACTAGCGATGATACGAATGTTGTTGAGGTCAGCTGATCTTTTTGACCGTCTGCCTGCCTGTCTTCGTCCTCCCTCCTGCTTGCCTGCTTGCGTGCAGCCGGAACACCTTCCAACCACCCACTTCGCGCTGATGTCAGGCACGGCCATGCACCGGCCGCCCGCAATGGGATTTCTAGTTCATTGCTGTTCAGATCCGTTCCGCGTTCACAAGAGGACACGGAACCGCCATGAAAGTGCAGAATAAACAGAAAATAGCAAATCAAATAAGGGAGAAGACGAGAACTTCTATGTCCTCCTGCGCGGCGTTAAATGAGGCAGGACAGATTCCTCACTCCGACTTCCGGTCAGACTGTCACGGTCTCATGCTCTGTCTCACACGCCCGCGGACCGGCCACTAAGGGCGTTGCTAGGATAGAATTTGCACGTCCGACTGAGCCTTATGGTGGCGACGAGACAGATCAACGGACGGCCTACCCGGCTCTCATGCAGGGCGGATCGGGGCGTCAGTGGACGTTTATGGCACTGTACGGGCGGGGGGGGGGGTCTGTGTGTGTGTGTGTGTGTGTGTGTGTGTGTGTGTGTGTCTGTGTGTGTGTGTGTGTCTGTGTGTGTGTGTGTGTGTGTGTGTGTGTGTCTGTGTGTGTGTGTGTGTGTGTGTGTGTGTGTGTGCGTGTGTCTGTGTGTGTGTGTGTCTGTGTGTGTGTGTGTGTGTGTGTGTGTGTGTGTCTGTGTGTGTATGTGTGTGTGTGTGTGTGTGTGTGTGTGTGTGTGTGTGTGTGTGTGTGTGTGTGCGCGCGCGTGCGTGCGTGTGCCTGTGTGTGTGTGTGTGTGTCTGTGTCTGTGTCTGTATCTGTGTCTGTGTGTGTGTCTGTGTGTGTGTCTGTGTCTGTGTGTGTGTGCGCGCACGCACGTGTGTGTGTGCGCGCGCGCGCGTGTGTGTGTGTGTGTGTGTCTGTGTGAGTGTGTGTGTGTGTGTGTGTGTGTGTGAGTGTGTGTGTGTGTCTGTGTCTGTGTGTGTGTGTGTGTGTGTCTGTGTGTGTGTGTGTGTGTGTCTATGTCTGTGTGTGTGTGTGTGTGTGTGTTCCTCCTCGTGTTGCAGACTGCTGACAATATGCAAGGTGCAATATCCACCTTGCATCTCCTTGTGTTACATCAATCAGAATGTTGCAAACATCCACCATCAGCACTGCAACCGGCACGCGATGCAATTTTGATCGTTTTCCAATACCTACACTAATGCTGCACATCTTACGCCACCTCAGAGCCTGATATCAGCACACCACGCAGCAAAAATCGAACGAAAGGACTGCAGTATCCAGCCTCTAACCGAACACCAGAAACGGCCCGTCTATCCACTCGCTAGCGCCGTGAATAAGAGAGACTACGAGCCGGTGGACAGAACATCTCATGCATTCCCTCGGCGCCGCGACCGAGAACGTTGCAAACAGGTAAACGTCCGGGCTCCCTAGACACGTGGGATCGCGTTACCCGGCTCCCCTTCCACCCTTAACCGCTGCAGCTCCCTGGCCCCCGCGCCGCCCAGAATTGAGCTTCCCTCCGCCCAGAATTGAGCTTCCCTCCGCCCAGAATTGAGCTTCCCTCCGCCCAGAATTGAGCTTCCCTCCGCCCAGAATTGAGCTTCCCTCCGCCCAGAATTGAGCTTCCCTCCGCCCAGAATTGAGCTTCCCTCCGCCCAGAATTGAGCTTCCCTCCGCCCAGAATTGAGCTTCTCACCGCCCAGAATTGAGCTTCCCTCCGCCCAGAATTGAGCTTCCCTCCGCCCAGAATTGAGCTTCCCTCCGCCCAGAATTGAGCTTCCCTCCGCCCAGAATTGAGCTTCCCTCCGCCCAGAATTGAGCTTCCCTCCGCCCAGAATTGAGCTTCCCTCCGCCCAGAATTGAGCTTCCCTCCGCCCAGAATTGAGCTTCCCTCCGCCCAGAATTGAGCTTCCCTCCGCCCAGAATTGAGCTCCCCACCGCCCAGAATTTAGCTTCTCACCGCCCAGAATTGAGCTTCCTCCGCCCAGTATTGAGCTTCCCTCCGCCCAGAATTGAGCTTCCCTCCGCCCAGAATTGAGCTTCCCTCCGCCTAGAATTGAGCTCCCCACCGCCCAGAATTTAGCTTCTCACCGCCCAGAATTTAACTTCCCTCCGC
>NC_091551.1:36199155-36201655 GCF_042767895.1 Penaeus vannamei | reverse complement strand
TCTTACTCCTCATTCTCTATTCTCTCTATCCTCACTCTTACTCCTCTCTCTCTATTCTCTCTATCCTCTCTCTTACTCCTATTTCTCTATTCTCTCTATTCTCTCTATCCTCTCTCCTCTCTCCTCTCCCCTCTCCCCTCTCTCCTCTCTCCTCTCTCTCCTCTCTCTCTCTCTCTCTCTCTCTATATATATATATATATATATATATATATATATATATATATATATATATATATATATCATAACAAAACAGATAAATCTCTCACTCCCTCAATCTCAAACACACTCTCACAAAAGAAGGAAAAATCAAAGATGGAAAGAACTGAAGGACAGAAAAAGAATAGCACTAGTACTAATGCTACTTCGACAAACAGAACAACGCCAAAAGGAAAATAGAAATAAGGGACGAGATGAAAAGATCAGGAGAAATAGATAGAAGAAAACAACAACGAAATGAAAAAAAAAATCAAAATTACAGAAAATAGAGCAAAAGGAAAATGGACTCTATTCGGCCATCGACATGAAAACGTTCGGGTAATTTGCAAGACGGAAGAGCCCTTAATCTACTCTAATCCGAAATAACCGTTCTTGCGACAGTCTCTGTAGGCCGGATATGTCAGAAGAATGGCCGGATTGTCCGCTTGTCAGAGTGGAAGGAGGTTTACAGGTTACCAGCAGGGCATAGGGCGGAAATTACCTAATGCTGAAGGCCAGTCGAAAAGATGCTGTGGAGAATGCGGGAATGTTTGCTTCTTTGTTGGCGTGTTTGCTTTTGTCTCCCTCTCCCTCTCCCTCTCTCTCTCCTTCTCCCTCTCCCTCTAGATCCCCATCCCATCAACACCCCCATCCTCCTCCCCTTCCCCTTCCCCCTCCCCCTCCGCCTCCCCTCCCCTTCCTCCCTCTCCCTCTCCCTCTCCCTCTCCCTCTCCCTCTCCCTCTCCCTCTCCCTCTCCCTCTCCCTCTCCCTCTCCCTCTCTCCCTCTAACTATAAATATCTCCTTGCATCTCCTTGTTCGCAAACAGGTGCTTCAGAGAGTACATTCATGTCTATTTTGGTTATGGGTATCTGCTTGCTTTCTGTTCAAGGCTTGGTTACCAATACCAATATCAATAATCAAGCCTTGCTAAAGCAGGAAAGATATCATTTGTACAAAATACTTCACCTATGTACACAAGGGCATGCCTCACCAGTGTCTTATCATCCTGATAAGATTATGAGATACAAAACGTGTGGGCGAAACAACGGCTGGCTTCCCTCCAACTCTAGTACTAAACACGCATTAAGTAGTCCCTTAAATCTCGGCCTTCTAATATGTTTCGTTTATGCGTCTTTCTGTACCTCAGCAATCTCCATGTCTCCTATTCATGTATCTAGTCTTCTATCTGTCCCTTTCTATCGTATCTAGCTGTCTTTCAGCCCATTTCTATCATATTTAGCTTTATTCTCCCCCCTTGTAATCCATATAGCATTCCTTTTCGCCCTTTTCCATCTCTCAGCCAACATTTCCATCATATTTAGCGTTCTTTCTTCCCCCTTCTAATCCATATAGCATTCCTTCCGCCCCTTTCCATCTCAGCCAACATTTCTATCATATTCTTTCTTCCCGGTTCTAATCCATACAGCATTCCTTTTGGCCCCTTTCCATCTCAGCCAACATTTCTATCATATTCTTTCTTCCCCCTTCTAATCCATACAGCATTCCTCCCGCCCCTTTCCATCTCTCAGCCAACATTTCCATCATGTTTAGCGTTCTTTCTTCCCCCTTCTAATCCATATAGCATTCCTTCCGCCCCTTTCCATCTCTCAGCCAACATTTCCATCATATTTAGCGTTCTTTCTTCCCCCTTCTAATCCATACAGCATTCCTTTTCGCCCCTTTCCATCTCTCAGCCAACATTTCCATCATATTTAGCGTTCTTTCTTCCCCTTTCTAATCCATACAGCATTCCTCCCGCCCCTTTCCATCTCTCAGCCAACATTTCTATCATATTCTTTCTTCCCCCTTCTAATCCATACAGCATTCCTTCTCGCTCTTTTCTATCTCAGCCAACATTTCTATCATATTCTTTCTTCCCCCTTCTAATCCATACAGCATTCCTTTTCGCTCTTTTCTATCTCAGCCAACATTTCTATCATATTCTTTCTTCCCCCTTCTAATCCATACAGCATTCCTCCCGCCCCTTTCCATCTCTCCGCCAACAGCCAGCGTGCATTGCCATTACCTTGAACCGGCCTTCCTCGATCGGCGGCCTGGCGTACGGGATGCCGAGGAAGGTCGACACGTTCATGATGTGCCTCTGCTGATGGATGGGCTTCTGCACGGGCCTCTCCGCCGGGCGCACGCCGGGCTTGTCGTACAGGTACACGTAGAAGCCCTGCACCTTCCCGCTGTCGGTGGTGACGAAGAGGTCCGCCAGGGGGAGGTTGATGCCTGGAGGGGAACGGAGACGGGGTTGAGTGTTAACTGTGTCACGTCCATAGGCATACGAGGCATATAGG
>NC_091551.1:36181474-36183974 GCF_042767895.1 Penaeus vannamei | reverse complement strand
TTCCATTCTTTTTAATTTTCTTCTTTTCTTTGATTCTTCTTCGACCTGACTTTTATGTCGCACACTTCTACTACTTGGCTTTGAAGTGCATTTTAAAGATATATAGATGGATAAATAAATAAATGCATAGGTAGATGGACGAATGAAAAAATTAACACACACACACACATACATATATACATACATATTGGTTTATTCATTTATTTCCATTCCACATATTATTTTACTCACATCAACGAATGTCTTTCACATATTAACATACACGGTTTTCAAACAAGCGCATTCTCTGACAGAAATGTTATTGTGGCGCCCATTTTTTATGCAAGATTTTACGGTAAAAAAATATTTTCTAAGGATTACGTCTTCTTAATCAAAATGCCTAATTTAGGGTTTTGTTTCAGAATTAACGTATGTTCACATTGTAATGGCGATGAATGAGTACAAACAATGTGTCCTTTTGTCTGCCTGGTTATCTATGTACACACGTGTCTCTTTGTTTGTTTACCTGTCCGTCTCTCTGTCTGACTGTCTGTCTATTGCCTTTTCCTCTCTCTTTCCTTTCCCTTTTGTTTATACTTCCTTCTTCTTCCTTGTCCTCCCTCCTCAGTTCTTTCATGTCTTCTCTCTCTCTGTCTCTGTCTCTCCTTCTCTCTCCCTTTCTCTCACTCTCTCTCTACCCCCTCTCTTTCTCTCTCTCTCTCTCTCTCCCTCTCTCTTTCTCTTCGCTTCTTCCCTCTTACGATACGGCGCGCGAGATAGATAGACGCGATAAAGATTCCGGCGAAGGGAGCGGAACCACATAAGTTACACCTCGTTCCTTTCGCTCTCCGGAATTTCCATTCTTGGGTCAGTCTCTCTCTTCGTCTCGGTTTCGGTCTCTCTCTCTCTTTCGGTATCGGTCTCTCTCTCTCTCTCTCTTTCGGACTCGGTCTCTCTCTTTCTCTTTCAGTCTCGGGCTCTCTCTCTCTTTCGGTCTCTCTCTCTCTCTCTCTCTTTTGGACTCGGTCTCTCTCTCTCTCTTTCGGACTCGGTCTCTCTCTCTCTCTCTTTCGGACTCGGTCTTTCTCTCTCTTTCGGTCTGGGTCTTTCTCTCTCTTTCGGTCTCGGTCTCACTCTCTCCTTCTTCCTCTCTCGGCCTTGGTTTCGATCTCTCTCTTTTTCTCTCTCTCCTTTGGTCTTGCTCTCTCTCTCGGTGTCTGTCTCTTTCTCTCGCTTTCTTTTTTGGTCTTGGTTTCACTCTTTCTCTCTCTCTCTCCCTCGGTATCGCTCTTCTTTCGGTCTCTCTCTCTCTCTCTCTCTCTCTCTCTCTCTCTCTCTCTCTCTCTCTCTCTCTCTCTCTCTCTCTCTCTCTCTCTCTCTCTCTCCCTCCCTCCTCCTCTCCTCTCTCCTCCCTCCCTCCCTCCCTCTCTCTCTCTCTCTCTCTCTCTCTCTCTCTCTCTCTCTCTCTCTCTCTCTCTCTCTCTCTCTCTCTCTCTCTCTCTCTCTCTCTCTCTCTCTCTCGCTCTCTTTTCGGTCTCTCTCTCTGTTTCCTTCGCATTGCTTTCTGCTTGTCTTCTCTGACATTCTTGCTCTTTTACTCTTGCTGTCAACAATATTTTACATTTTTTCATTCGGATCCTTCTAAACCTACGTTCGCTCTCCTTCCCTCTACACTGCTTCATTTCAACCTCATTTTCTCTGCTTTCTCACATTCCTCAATGTTTATGTCATAATCACCTTTTCTCGACTTTCTTGCCTCATTCCTCTTCTTCTCCCTTCCTTCTCCTCCTCCTGTTTCCTCTTCCCCTCCCCCAACTTTTCTTCCTCCCTATTCTTTCCTTTTTCTCTCCTTCCATCTCTCCCTCATCCTCCCTTTCTTTCCTCTTCCTTCCTCTTCAACTTCCTCCTTCTTCTTAATTCTCCTCCTCCTCCTCTTTCCTCTTAATTCCCCTCCCCTTCCTTCCTCTTCCTTGTCCTTCTCCCCCTTCCACTTCTTTGTCCTCCTCCTCCTCCTCCTCCTTCTTCCTCTTCCTTACCTTCCTCCTCCTCCTCCTCCCTCTCCCTTTTCCTCCTCCTCCTCCTCTTCGAGACCTCCGAGATCAATCCGGTTCGTCATCGTCTGCGCCCCCGAACGCTTACACGAACGCGCTCTGACTCTAAGATCCGCCTTGGGCATCGGACTCTGGATGCCTTCGTCTTTTCGCCTTATATATTTTCTGGTGTTCTTTTTTTCCAGATTCCATTTGCTCTATCTCTTTATATTTATTCTTAATCTTATTATTATTATTTTTGGTATAAAGTCTTTCGTATTTCCTTTATTCTTTCTTCGTCTGTTCGACTAGATTTTCCTCCTGTCTCGCCTACGCTGTCTATCCCTTTTCCTATCATTTGGTCCTTGTGTTTTTTTCTCTCTCTTCCTAACCCTCTTTCTCTCTTTCTTCCTCCTCCCCCTCCTGCCCTTTCTCTTCTTCCTCCCTCTCCTCCTCCGCATCCTCCTTCTCCTACTCTTTCTCTTTCTTCT
>NC_091551.1:36163974-36166474 GCF_042767895.1 Penaeus vannamei | reverse complement strand
AAGGTATTAAGAAAAAAAAAAAAAAACAGGAAGAGAGTCAATTAATAAGAGATCGGAAAAAAGAAAAGAAAAAAGAAAAAGAAAAAGAGAGAGGTGAATAACTGATAGGAAACGAGGGTAATAACAGAAACGATAATAGAATAACAGTGCGAGAGGAAAACTAAAAAGAAAAGAAAAAAACGTAATTAAACCATATATAAATTCTTTCTTTTCGCAAACACACCACTAAAACAAAATCATATATCCAATTACGCCCCCCAAAAACAACAGCAATGCTAATAACATTCGCGCATTACCGTTGTTATTATCTTTATACACATGACCCCTCCCCCCCTCCCACCTCCCCCCGCAGTCCTACCACACCTACACGTATATCATATCACGTGACTGATTCAATTAGGTCGTTAGCTTAAAATTAGATACAAATCTAGTTTTAACACCACCTCTAATTAATGGCCTTAGAGGAAAAAAATAATGGTTATTGCCGTGGTAATCAAATGAAATTCGTTTAAATATATTTCGAATGAAAATCAGCGGAATAACAGTCGATGGTTGTGTACCTGCTTTGAAATTCGCTGATCAGTGTAATATATTAAAGCGCGTGTACAACATACATTACATATGGGCACTCACACACACACACACACACACACACACACACACACACACACACACACACACACACACACACCACACACGCACCCACACAGATATATACATATATCAACACATATATATATATCTTTAATATATATGTATGTATACATACATACATGTGTTTGTGTGTATGTGCATGTGTACATATGCATATATATATATATATATATATATATATATATATATATATATATATATATATATATATATATAAATGTACATATATACATATATACATACATATATACATATATATATACGTTTACATATCTATCTATCTATCTATATATACACAGAGACATACACATATATACATATATACAAACGAGTATACATACATACATACATACATACATACATATATATATATATATATATATATATATATATGTATGTATGTATACACACTCAACAAACACACATACACACAAACACAAACAGCTACACACACATACAGACATACACACACATACACACACGACCATACACACACACGCACACGCACACACACACACATATATATATATATATATATATATATATATATATATATATATATATATATATATATATATATATGTGTGTGTGTGTGTGTGTGTGTGTGTGTGTGTGTGTGTGTGTGTGTGTGTGTGTGTGTGTATATATATATATACATATACATACACACTCATATATATATACACACACATACACCGACACCACACACACACACACATAAACACACACACACATATAAACACATACACACATACATAAACACACACTCACACACGTATATATATATATGCATACACAAATATATATGTATTTATGTGTGTATATATGTGTATGTGTGTACGCAAATGTATATACAAATAGCCAAAGAGATAAATAGAGGGAGCTGCTGTAGGTAGACAGACAGACAGGCGGATAGAAAGACAAGTATGTGTGTAAATGCAGATACACTTTCACACCTCGCAACGTTTCTTGAAAATTTCCCTCCCATTTTCTTTTATTCATTGTTTTTAATGGTTAATCAACTTTGTGAGGAATCGTTTGTCTTATTCTTTTTTAAAAAGAAATTTGTGGGAAAGGAAATATAAAAAGAAAGAGAAATAAAGGTTACTACATAGTTCGATGAAAACGGGAGAAAATTGAATGACAAAAAAGAAAAAGAAAAAACCTAACATAGAAAAATGAGAACATGCGACGATAAAAGGTTGAAAAAATGTATTTTTTTCCTGATGGTGAACCCAAAGTTTAGATAATAAAAATGATATGAATTCCAAATTTTACAAATTATTTTACCCAAAGTCCGGTAATACAGCCGCAAAGTGCAGCAGCTGGAGACAGAAATCAATAATTCTCCAGAAAGTACGGGATATTATGACAATAAATCACAAGAATAACCACCGATGCAATTACCGCCTCGTAATAGACCGCTCAAATAACAATAACCATAAAAAGAGGTAATTACCCAGGCCTCTCTATCAAGTACAACACAAGCCATTAGGAAAAGGACCACAAACCGAGAGCCAATAATCTATTAACTCGCGGTCAGAGAAAGACGTTGGGGCGGGGGTAGGGGGGAAGGGGGTGGGGGAGGGGCGTGGGTGGAGAGGGAGGCTCCGGGTGCTGGTCGGGAGGGGCACCGGGGGAGGGGGTTGGTGGAGAGGGGCCAAGGGGGCGGGGCCAAGGGGGAGGGGCAAAGGGTCCCAGGACAAGCAGCCAAGGATGGTGATTGGTGGAGAGGGCTCGTTCAGCTCGTCATTACGCTGATAAACGCTTTGTCCACAAGAGGCGCCGCTTGTCAGACCGTGACCATGATTACGAGGGAGGCGGCAGGGCGGGGGAGGGCGGGGGG
>NC_091551.1:36098213-36103213 GCF_042767895.1 Penaeus vannamei | reverse complement strand
ATCTCTTAGCCCGAAAAGAGGAGGAGAAGAGGTTAGCAGAGATTGCTCGGTCAGTTGACCCCGAGTGTCCGCCTGGCCATGCTCCACTTCCTGACCATGAGCGGCGCAACACCCTCCATCTCCTACGCAAGAGTGAGTTGGTTCCTTGTTTCAGTATTGATTGCAAATTTTTAAAACTGTGAAGAATATTGTGTTGATTTCTAGGGGAAAAGTGTTGTTTTCTTAAATCTTTTGACAGACGTCATTATCTTTAATCCTGGATGATATATAGATGGTTTCCTTAAGTATACTTTGTTTTCTCCTTTTGATGATGAATGTTCACATTTTAAGAACATTAGATCCCCTATGTAGTATGCAATTTTAACGTTGAGAATTCTGGATGTTTGAATGATAACTGTGTGATGCAGGAAGCTATTCTAACTGATAATTCTTTTTCAAGGTCAAGCAGAGGTAATGCGAGAGCTCTCCTCCTTGCCTGTGGCCCAAGACACACTTAGGGTGAAGAAAAGGAGACAGGATTTAGAAGATAAACTTATGCAGATTGAAGATGGTCTGCGCATCTTTTCACAGCCGAAAGTGTATGTTATGAATGATGATTGAGAAGAGGGAAGTAGGATGTGCGTATTTGAATAACATGAGTGAGTTTGTTTAATCAAGAATCATAGAGTGGATATCAAGTGACTAAAAGTGTGCAAGCATAGGAGTAATGTTATCCTGCCAAGCTGTGTCTTTTAATTCACACTATTCAGGTATGTTAAGTGTCTTGTTAATAATCTGTCTGGATATTTTGAATACAGGATTTGTAAAGTGTCCATCATCATTTTTATTAATGTAGCAACGTTAATGTCGTATCATCTATCCCTTACATTTATTTTAACCCAATGTCGACGGAAAAAAGGTGTGTTCCCTTTGGCAATGCTAGGTTAAATGTTTCTGCACATAGATGGCTCTGCCAATGCTTAGCCACAAAGGATTCAATTAGTAGATCTTGCAACCTCACTTTTCCTTGAAAAAGTGAGAAAACGCTTTTTTTATTAATAATGCTGTCAATATTGATACTTTTATTTTTGTTATAACATTATAATTACTGTATTGTTATTAACATTACTAACAGCACTATTGAATGCTAGAAAATATTATAAAAAATCAAGGAAAAGGGTCAACAGGTGAGACAGGTATTTCACGTAATTGGCTCATTGGTGACAGTACTTGTGGAGCCATCTATATGTAAAAACAACTACTAAATTCAACACACACAATGGGGCATGGTATGTACATACGTGCCATGCCTGGCGACATGGGGTTAAAGAGGTTTGCATAATTATTAATGGTTTTATCATGTGGATAAGGTGATCTGTTCTATTCAGTTATTATGTATGCAGTATTAAAAAGGATATTTGAATGATTAATTAGAAAACCATGTGAAAGTTTTCTGTTGATCCTGTCATTTGTAGAAGAGGAAAGATAAGTTTCCAATTTTATCATGTTGAATAGGTAAAGGGTTATAGGTTAATAGGGTTATCATGTATATGGGCCTTTTGTATGATGGAAGTGGTTGCTTAACTAATAGTGATGTGCCATATATTACTAATATCTGCTTTGAGAACTGGCATTTGAAATGGATTTAAAAAAGAATCTAAAACAAATACATTTTTACCCATTGACACTGAGAGTGCTTGTATGCATGTACTGTGGTTTTGTTTTACTAGTTATGTTTGCATACAGATTGCTTCAGAAGTGCTCTGTCACCAAAAAATCAAAATTTTCTGAAAATTGAAGGAATAAAAAAGAAAATGTCTGATCAGATAGGCCTTCTTGGCGACTAAGTGCTTGTGAAGCCATAAATATGAATAAATTACAATTGGAGTGGATAATGCATGTACCCAATGTCAACAGTTTAAGGTCTTATACCTTTCACTGCTTGTACCTCTAAAGAAACTTCAAAGACTGACTCTGCCATAAATTATATGTATATGGTTGATTTCAAGCAATATCTCTTTCTTATTTTTTGTGGTATAGGTCAGGTACCTCTAAATTCACCTCTATCCTAGAAACATCCAAAAAGTACTTGACTTGTAAAGAAAAGGAAATAATGAGAAAATGGGAGTTGGCATTGCAGTAACAGTTCACTGAAATTCATTCATTGTGTGATATTACTGAGTACTCATTGCATTTTAGTAGCCAAGCTCTGCATGCCCAGGATATAAGCAATTCAGTTTTGCATCTCGTTCTCCCTTGAAAGGGCTAGGATGGCTCTGTGAAAAGGTTCTGACCCATACCTGCTCATTTGCTGACTGCCTTAGTCCCCAGCCATGCATGCTACCCCTAGAATCTAAGTGTCATTGTAGAACCAAGAATGGATATATGAAAGGGAGATCTAGATGCACAAAGGAAATCTGCTTAACTATTGAAACAAGTTTTTTCCCACTAAATGTTGAACAATGCAGAAGCACCTTTCAAAGGTAATTAAGGTGTAAGTTACCACTTAGTTCTCCTCAGTATTAAATAATAATAAAGTCAGTGAATAAAAAAGACATGGAAATTCTGGAATGAAATTGATATGATATTGATTGGCTGTGAACATTAGGTAATGATTTACCAAAGTTAGTAAACTTAATAGGTAATAGGAGGAAAAGGTAAGAAAAGTTCATTTCAAGCTTGGAAGGGGTGCTATTCATATTCATTTATTTTGTTATATTACAGCTTTGTATAAAAAAAAATGCAAGTTCAAGTCTGAGGGAAGAAGCTTAGTACTTTTATATGCAAAGTGCAGGTCCTTCTCACTGTTGTTATATGATTTTAATATCCTAATATCTAAATTTTCCATTTATTATTAGAGTATTAACAAGCCTTATATACCTGTGAATGTCATTTAGTTTTATGTGGGAAGCTTGTGAATGGAGAAAGGATATTTTAACTTTTAAGGGATGTCGGTAAAAGATAGCTCCTTTTACAGATTTGCTTTGTTTTGCAGTTATTTTCTACATCTTTATGATCAAGAAGAAATTAACCACTGTGTAAAGCAATAGTCAGTTTTACAACAGATATAGGCTGCATTTTCATCCATGTTTTCATGATGCATTAAAGGTACACATTTCTGGGTAAGGTGAATGTATTTTGTGCTTCACCTCTTATTGTAAAATGTTAGATCTGCATATGCCTTTTGTATATTTTTTTGTTATAGACTACATCTATGCAATGTCTTAATAAAAGGAAATGTGTTATTTTTTTATGAACAAGGGAGGGTAAACATTGAGTTATGGCTTTAATTGTCATGGAAAAAAGTAAAAAAGATAAATAGGAGCAGTAAATAACCTGTATATAATAATTTGTATGATATACTCTGCCAAAATTTATAACTATTTTATAAATTGTTTTACCTGATGCATAGTCTGCTGCATGGCAGGAAAGTTAATTTTAACCCTTTCATGGAGAGCTGCTGCTGCTATATTGGATGCATTATTGAATATATAACTGGGAACATTAATTAGAAATGAGTAATAAAAAATATTTCATTTTCAAAGGGCAGATCATATTGAACACCTTTCTAAAACTTATATATCACTTTTCTTTCCCATTTTATGCTTGATTTATTTTTAACATAAACAATTAATAGCACTTTTGCATGCAACCCATGGCAGGGTTAAGAGTATTATGGGAACAACTATCATTAAGTCCGGTAAAGTGCCAGAGCTGATGAATTTCAACTAGTTTTGTGGTATGAAGGTTCCAGAGAAGCTACAAAGGAGGTTTTGTAGAAACTAGAGTTAATTTTATTAACAGGTTTATTTTTATGGAAATATGTTAGTGCATATTTTCTTGGAGGATCTTCAGGTAAAAAGCCATTTATGACTTTTATTGTTTTTTAATCTTTGGAAGTGTGTGCTTTACTCTGTTACATCTGTATGTAAAGAGAACAGTGACTTTTCACTACAAGATGTTTTAATATGGAGAGAGAGGATTTTATGTTTGAGTAAGAAGTAAATAAATGATATATGACATTGGTACTCAGTGTATTATTTATATTAATATTTAGTAGTTTAGAAAAAATGCTTCTAAATTTCTAGTATGAACCTAATATCAATCTGTTTTTTTTATTTTACTTCAGTAAGACTCATGCAGTTGATGTGCTTACATATTACAATATCATTTAAATGAAAAATGTCCAAAGTATGTACAGAAATAAGTATACAGAAGTACAAAACAAAAAGAAAAGTAGAAAAGAGAAAATCTCAAATAAGGTTGCTGTCAGAACTGAAAGTAGTCATTTTCAAATGAATATTTTAGCATTCAGAAATTATTGTGTTGGTCAAAAGCCTTTTTATACTATTTCTAAAGTCAATATTAATATCTTTGTGTGGGTAGACCATTCTATTTATCTTTTGATGAAGCCATGATTATAAGGTCATCTTTAAAAAAATAGTAATGGGAGAAGTGAGTCATACAAATTTTAATTCCAGATAAAGAAAAAAAGAAATTTGATAGACAATGATAATGCAGCAGTAGTATTAGCAGTATTAGTAGTTTTATTATCAGTAGTGTTAACAGTAGGGGTATGTTATTAATGATACTGAATGTAACAGTAGTATTTGTACTACCAATAACATTGTTTATATTGATACTAATATCATCTTTAGTAATAGTTTTATTGTTGCAATGGTGATAGTAATAGTAAAACTAGCATTAACACAAGCAATAGTTTAGCTATTCTGTACATGTAGTGGAATTTGAAAAAAAAAGCTATTAACAAGAGCAATAATTTTTGTGATAATTAAGAATGTGGTCATTGAAAATAATGTCTAAAATAACTTATCTATTAGTTGACATTGTAGTCTTTAAATGTCATATATCTGATATAGTTTCAGAAGGTTAATGCTGATTTCTTTATTTACTTTCATAATTAATACACAAATACACATTGATTGATGTTTATATAACATCTACATGATAATAATTTTCTCTTTGATTTAGTATTCAGTATATCATTCATATCAATAAAC
>NC_091551.1:36075713-36078213 GCF_042767895.1 Penaeus vannamei | reverse complement strand
ACAGGCGATCCTGCTCAGTCAGTGACTTGCACGTGGTAACAGGCGATCCTGCTCAGTCAGTGACTTGCACGTGGTAATAGGCGATCCTGCTCAGTCAGTGACTTGCACGTGGTAACAGGCGATCCTGCTCAGTCAGCGACTTGCACGTGGTAACAGGCGATCCTGCTCAGTCAGCGACTTGCACGTGGTAACAGGCAATCTTGCTCATTCCATATCATTTTATTTATACATATATTTTTCTTTCTTTTTTTCGCTGCTGTATAGTTCCATGAAGCATTCAGCAAAGAAAAGAGATGGTGTAAAACGTAAACATTGTACATTATTGATTGCAGATAAAAGTGAAAAAACAAACTTGATAGCGGCAGGTCTGTGGGAACCATTTGTGAAACATAGAACCCTTGTGAAACATATGACATACTTTTCATTTAATATTTAATTATCTATCTTTAAAGGATTGTGCACGTAGTCGTTTTCTGTTAAATGTTTACAGGCACTACTCAGGTTTGGAGGTTATCATACATCAGTGTTTTTTTTTTCTTTTTTTTCTTTTTTTTTTGGGGGGGGGGATGGTCACCCCACCAGTGTTGTGGTAGATCCACGGCACTCCTACGCCATTCCTCTTCAGATCCGCGAGGCTAAATGGGAATATATTGGAATGGTTGATTTGTAACGCAATCTATATACAAGAAATCAACTTCTGTCAAGATACTAACAGTTTAGACATTGTTTTTGTTTGTTTTTAATACAAATTGAAGCCGAAACTCCATCTACCAGAACTCTCCTTTTCCTTTTTGGCTCAAAACTCTTCAGTATGAGAATGATGATTCACTTCCGGGGTTTTGTGCTTTATGTTTGTTTGTTCGTTGCGTTGGTTAGTTTGTTTGTTCGTTGCGTTGGTTAGTTTGTTTGTTCGTTGCGTTGGTTAGTTTGTTTGTTCGTTGCGTTGGTTAGTTTGTTTGTTCGTTGCGTTGGTTAGTTAGTTTGTTCGTTGCGTTGGTTAGTTTGTTTGTTCGTTGCGTTAGTTAGTTTGTTTGTTCGTTGCGTTGGTTAGTTTGTTTGTTCGTTGCGTTGGTTAGTTTGTTTGTTCGTTGCGTTGGTTAGTTTGTTTGTTCGTTGCGTTGGTTAGTTTGTTTGTTCGTTGCGTTGGTTAGTTTGTTTGTTCGTTGCGTTGGTTAGTTTGTTTGTTCGTTGCGTTGGTTAGTTTGTTTGTTCGTTGCGTTGGTTAGTTTGTTTGTTCGTTGCGTTGGTTAGTTTGTTTGTTCGTTGCGTTGGTTAGTTTGTTTGTTCGTTGCGTTGGTTAGTTTGTTTGTTCGTTGCGTTGGTTAGTTTGTTTGTTCGTTGCGTTGGTTAGTTTGTTTGTTCGTTGCGTTGGTTAGTTTGTTTGTTCGTTGCGTTGGATAGTTTGTTTGTTCGTTGCGTTGGATAATTTGTTCGTTGCGTTGGTTAGTTTGTTTGTTCGTTGCGTTGGTTAGTTTGTTTGTTCGTTGCGTTGGTTAGTTTGTTTGTTCGTTGCGTTGGATAGTTTGTTTGTTCGTTGCGTTGGATAGTTTGTTTGTTCGTTGCGTTGGATAATTTGTTCGTTGCGTTGGTTAGTTTGTTTGTTCGTTGCGTTGGTTAGTTTGTTTGTTCGTTGCGTTGGATAATTTGTTCGTTGCGTTGGTTAGTTTGCTTGTTCGTTGCGTTGCATAGTTTGTGTGGTCGTTGCGGTGGATAGTTTGTTTGTTCGTTGTGTTGGATAGTTTGTTTGTTCGTTGCGTTGGATAGTTTGTTTGTTCGTTGCGTTGGATAGTTTGTTTGTTCGTTGCGTTGGATAGTTTGTTTGTTCGTTGCGTTGGTTAGTTTGTTTGTTCGTTGCGTTGGATAGTTTGTTTGTTCGTTGCGTTGGATAGTTTGTTTGTTCGTTGCCTTGGATAATTTGTTCGTTGCGTTGGTTAGTTTGTTTGTTCGTTGCGTTGGTTAGTTTGTTTGGTCGTTGCGTTGGATAATTTGTTCGTTGCGTTGGTTAGTTTGTTTGTTCGTTGCGTTGGTTAGTTTGTTTGTTCGTTGCGTTGGTTAGTTTGTTTGTTCGTTGCGTTGGTTAGTTTGTTTGTTCGTTGCGTTGGATAATTTGTTCGTTGCGTTGGTTAGTTTGTTTGTTCGTTGCGTTGGATAGTTTGTTTGTTCGTTGCGTTGGTTAGTTTGTTTGTTCGTTGCGTTGGATAATTTGTTCGTTGCGTTGGTTAGTTTGTTTGTTCGTTGCGTTGGTTAGTTTGTTTGTTCGTTGCGTTGGTTAGTTTGTTTGTTCGTTGCGTTGGTTAGTTTGTTTGTTCGTTGCGTTGGTTAGTTTGTTTGTTCGTTGCGTTGGTTAGTTTGTTTGTTCGGTGCGTTGGTTAGTTTGTTTGTTCGTTGCGTTGCATAGTTTGTTTGTTCGTTGCGTTGGTTAGTTTGTTTGTTCGTTGCGTGGTTAGTTTGTTTGTTCGTTGCGTTAGTTAGTTTGTTTGTCCCCTACGTTGAATACTTT
>NC_091551.1:36063213-36068213 GCF_042767895.1 Penaeus vannamei | reverse complement strand
GTACAACACTAACAGGTTTCTACCGGTGCCTCCAAACCGCAAACATGATGAAGAGAGACAGAAAAAAAACACCAGCTTTTTATGTCTCCTTTGCCAACAAGAAAACACAATGCTGTTTGTACTCCTGCCATTGAGAGACACCTGTGTACCCTAGTATTTTTTATATATTTTTTTTATCTCTCCCTTCTTCCTGTATTTACTCATTTACATTCTTCCCATCTCTCTCTCAATATTTTTTTTCTCTATTTTTTTCTGCATAACGTTTTCCTTTGCCTTTTCATACTCCCTTTCCTCCACCCTTCCTCTTCTCCTCATTATCATTATTGATATTATTATCATTATTATTGTTGTTGATGTTATTTTGCTGTTGTTCTTGTCCCTTTTATTATTATCGTCATCATTATCATTATTGTTATCATTATTACTATTATTATTATCATTATCATCATTATCATTGTCATCACTATCATAACTATTATTATCATGATTATTTTCATGATTATTATCATCTTATTCTTCTTATCATTATTACTATTATGATTATTATCATTGTTATTGTTATTACAATTGCCATTATTATCATCATCATAATCATTACTATTAAAATAATTACTATTACTATTATCATCATTATCATCTTCATTTTTGCTATTATCATTATTACTATCATTGTTATCATTATCCTCATTGCCATTATGATAATAGTTATTACTATTATTGTTGTTATTATCATCATTGCTGTTATTATTATCATCATTATTATTATCATCACTATTATTTAGTATTTCATTATCATCATTGTCTTTATTCTTCCTCCCCCTCCTAGTTTTCTCTCCTACTACTTCATATCTCCTCTTCCTTCTTCTTTCTCTTCTTCTTTTCCTTCTTCCACTCCCCTCTTCCCTATCCTTCTCTCCTTCTTATTATTATTTATACTCTCTTTCTCTCCTCCTCTTTCTCGTTCTCATCTTCTTACTTCTCCTTCTCCTTCTCCTTTACTTCCCCCCCCTCCCCCCTCCCTTCCCCTCCCCATCCTTCTCCTCCTCCTCCTCTTTTATTTTACTCCCCCTCCCTATCATCCTCCTCCTCCTTCCCCTCCTCCCCCTCCCCCCCTTCTCCACCTCCTTTCCCTCCCCCTTCTCCACCTCCCTCTCCTCCTCCTCCTCCTCCTCCCTCTCCCTCCCCCTCCTCCTTTCCTTCCCCTCCCCTCCCCCTCCCCCTCCTTTCCCCTCCCCCTCCCCCTCCTCCTCCTCCTTATTTTACTCCGGTCAAAAGTCCCCCAACAGCCCGTACTCAGTTAGGGCTCGTCTGGACCCTAAGGTTGGCAGCAAGCCAAACCCTCTTTATACGACGATGATTTATTTTTTTCATTATTTTTTTTTCTCATTTCAAATAGATGATTAATAGATCAGTGAATAGATCGATGGGATTGCGTCTCGGGCTAATAGATAGAGGGGTCGATGCAAAGGGATAGGAAAGTGGATGATAGATGGGGAAACTGGGAAAAAATAGGAATTATTATTCTCCGTCGATACGTCTATTAACCTGAGCAAAAGCTGCCACGCTACATTTAAGGAGGAGTAGACGAAGAAGAAGAAGAAGAAAAAAAAAACGTTCCCTTAAACCGGATTTGACAGACATAATTAAAAAAAAGTGAATGGCTCATGAAGAAGGGTATAGAACTGATCAAGTTACAGTATAAAAATAAGTATAGAAGAACCGCTAAAAGTAAAATAACAAATATTGGAAATAAGAATAGAAAAGACGAAGAAAAGTAAATGGAGTGTAAAAAAGCAAGCAAATTAAAAGCTTTTCTGTGTGTGTGTGTGTTTTTAATCCGTTTGCTTTTCTTAATTTCATTTCATTATTTCAAACGAAAGGAAATGTTCGTTATAAGAGATAACGTCGTTCTATATGCTATGTGGCCTTTAGAAGCTAGTCAGACAAGCACAAGTAGCTAGAGCAGTTGATTTTGTCTCGAAATCAGGTTTTGGAAGAAAGAATTTGCATCTGACAAGTCAACCGCTGCTTGCGACTGATTTCTCTTCTTCGTCTTCGTCTGCCACTGCCTCTCGGATCCTGTGTATGTCTATCATTTATCTCAGCTTTGTTTTTTATGTTTATATATTCATTCCCAATACTAAGCAAAATAACTGGAAGGAGCGTCAGAGACAGAAACAACTTACGAGTGACGGACAGAACTTACGGAAACATAACCCCATCTAATCACAGTTGATAAGCTAAACGTCACGGAAATGTAAGTCAACCACATCTTCCCCTTCTTCAATCTACACGAAAACATTAAATTTAGTCGCTTCTCCCGCCCTCTGGAAGACCGCCACGCCCCATACGCTCACCGCCCGCGTCACGAACCGCAGCCAAACCTCACGAAACCTCGACAAAACCTTCCCGAAGACGCGCTTAGTTACCCGCGTGTTGCTGAGCATCCCGCCCGCCGCCCGGATCTAGACAAGGCCGGAATTTCTCGAAGGAGTTGATATCCTACACCGGGGCGGGTGTCGCGTGTCAGCCGCCGGTGTCTGACGGAGAAAGAGACCCGAAGGACCTGTAGAGACTTCACGTGCCGGGGAGTACGTCGACATGTGACAGAGATCATGGACGCCACTGGAGGACGCGGACTCTCTCGCTCGGGCGCTCTCTCTTGCCGTTTCGTGTTCTTTCTTTCTCTTTTTCTCTTCATTTCACTCAATTTTTTGTTGCTTTCTTACCTCTGTCGGTCTCTCTCTCTCTCTCTCTCTTTCTCTCTCTCTCTCTCTCTCTCTCTCTCTCACTCACTCACTCTCTCTCTCTTATGCATCTATCTAGTTATTAACTTAAACGTAAGTGATGTACTATATACATTAAGCTAGCTACATATGAAGGGAGATTGAGGGAGGAACGGGGGGAGAGAGGGAGGAGGGAGGGAGAGAGGGAAGAGGGAGGAAGAGGGGAGGAGGGAGGAGGGAGGGAGAGAGGGAAGAGGGAGGAAGAGGGGAGGAGGGAGGGAAAGAAGGGGAGAGAGAAAGACGCGAACAAGCAGACACCGCAAGAGCAAGGGAAACCGAGAGCCGGCCGGAGTGGGTGACGTGACTCGGCCATTCTTTGGCAAATCTTTTACTGGCACGAATCACGCCGCGATATCCAGTCGACCCGAGATCCGCGCTTTGACCTGTTTCACTTCACATCCGCATAGAGATGGTGACCTTACCCCTACGCCCCCCCCTGCTCCACTTCCCTCCCTTCCCTCATTTGGCCATCTTTTCTTCTCCCCTCTCCTCCTCCTTCCTCCTCCCCCATCTTTCCTTCCTCTCCTCCCAAGCCTCATCCTCTAATCCTTCCCTGTAACCTCCCTCTCCCCTCGCTAACCACTCTATCCCTTCCCACTTTAACGTCTCTCCCCCCTCTCCTCTAACCACTCACTCCTCCCCCACATCCCTCTCCTCTCCCTAACCTAACCCTCACCTTCCCCCACATCCCCCTCTCCCCTCCCTAACCTAACCCCCACCTTCCCCCTCTCCCTCTCCCTAACCTAACCATCACCTTCCCCTTCCCCCTCTCCCCTCCCTAACCGAACCCTTACCTTCCCCTTCCCCCTCTCCCCTCTCCCCTCCCTAACCTAACCCCCACCTTCCCCCACCCCCCCCTCTCCCCTCTCCCCCTCCCTAACCTAACCCTCACCTTCCCCTTCCCCCTCTCCCCTCCCTAACCTAACCCCCCCCCCCCGCCTTCCCCTCCTCTCACCTTCCTCTCTATAAGCTTTCGTATCACTCTGCCTCTGATTCACAGCGCCTCATATTGCAGTCTGAGACGTAACCCGTTTCCCCGTCTAAGAACAAAACAAAGGTGAGCTGCGACGGACATGCTCTACCTGTCCGTAATGACTGTTGCCAGGTGTCGCCAGTGTGTTCATCTGTCCTGGAGATGGCGCGTGTGGGTTGTTCTTCAGTATCGGATGATGATGATGATGATGATGATGATAACAGTACCATACCATTTTGATTGTTTTTATGGCTGATGATACTACATACTATTATTATTATTATTATTATCACAATCATGATCATTGTTATTATTACCATTATCATTATTATGTTATTGCAGGTGGTGGTGGTTGCTATATTATTATCATTATCATTATTATCATTTTTATTATTATAGTTGCTATTGCAGGTGGTGGTGGTTGATATATTATTGTCATTATTATATTATTTTCATTATCATAATGTTAATTGTAATAACTATCATTATCATCCCCATTATGATTATTATCACTACTTTTACTATCCTTAATATCATTATCATCATCATTACCATTATTATTATTACTATCATCATCATCCTTATAATTATTGTTAATATTCTTCCTGTTTTCATTCTTATTTTCATAATTTTTGTTGCCATCATTACCATTATTATCGCAACTATAATTATTTTACCATGATCCTTATCATCATTGTCATCAACATTTTCATTATTATGTTTGTTATTATCATTCTGTTGTTATTATCATTATTATTATTATCATATCTATTTTCATTGATATTGTCATTATTGCCTTATTATTATCAATATTATTATTGTCATCATTATAATCAATATTACTGTTCTCTATCATTATTATTAACATTATTGTTATCATTATTGTTATTATTGATAATATTATGACTTTTACTATTATTATTATGATTATCATAATTATCATCATCATACTATTATTATCATTATCATCATTATGATTATGAATAAAACTATCATCGTTCTCGATATTATTGTTATTGTTACATTGTCATTATAATTACTATCATATTTACTATTATTAGCATTATCAATATCATCAATATCATTTTTATCTTTATTTTTATTAGCATTGTTATTATCATTATTGTTATTATTATTATTATTATTATTATTATTATTATTATTATTATTAGCATTATCATTACAATTATTATTATTATTCAATATTGATGTTGTTGCCGTTGCTTTTATCACTATAACCA
>NC_091551.1:36028213-36050713 GCF_042767895.1 Penaeus vannamei | reverse complement strand
AACGCCCCAAGGGGAGAGACAGGACGAAGGGAGGTGGGGAATAGGAAGAAAGGATTAGGAAAACCTGGAAGGCTGGGAGGAAGTACGAAGCGAAGAAAGGGAGGGAGAAAGGAAGATGGATACGTATATATATAAATATAAAAAATAGTGATTACTGTTATGCGCATATCAGAGGAATATTAATGTCAAATCACAAGAAAGACTAGTAAGAACCCCAAACAAAATACTAATCAAGTATGCACATTGTGAATGCATGGCAAAGACGAACATGCTTTCGTCATTCACAAGTCTTGACTCATCCTTACTGTTTAGTCTTGCCAGTTGTTGCACTGAATTTTTTTTAATGATTTTCTAAAATGAGGTCTTACACGGGTTATTAATAGATCGGTCGGTAGCCAGTAAGATCAGCTATATCATTTTCCCTAAAACGCATTTGTCATTACATTTTCGATGGGACATATATAGGGAAATATATTGAACACTTACAATGTTATTCTAGGCGACTTCTTCAGAGAACACCCGAAATCTTCTTGTTGGAGCCAGTGACACCCGTGCTCAATTATTTCTTCGTAACTACATGTATCATGTGTAGAGTTTCGTTCACACCTTCTAGATGCATTCTTACTAGAGCATTTAATAAGATAAAAGTAGTTTATGCTGAGAGATAGATGTTCCAATGTCATGGCAAATACACCTACAGAAATTTTCTTTTGCTGAAATATAGAGCAACCACCGTGAGTTGTTAGTAAACAATCAGATATATCTTTATGGGAAATTATGAGCGATCCCATCTCTTCTCATTTTGTGTACATAAGTGTAAATGTGAGTGTGTCTGTATGTATGTCTGTTTTTAAGAGGGTAAGTGTGAGCGTGTGTGTGTGTGTGTGTGTGTGTGTGTGTGTGTGTGTGTGTGTGTGTGTGTGTGTGTGTGTGTGTGTGTGTGTGTGTGTGTGTGTGTGTGTGTGTGTGTGTGTGAGACAGAAATATTCCGTCACTCACACAGACATGCCTCAGAGAGAGAGAGAGAGAGAGAGAGAGAGAGAGAGAGAGAGAGAGAGAGAGAGAGAGAGAGAGAGGGAGAGAGAGAGAGAGAGAGAGAGAGAGAGAGAGAGAGAGAGAGAGAGAGAGAGAGAGAGAGAGTTTCTCTGTCTCCCAAGCTGCGTATTTCAGAATTGACTTGTTGTTTGCCTACTAAAAGGCAGTTTGATAATTGAGAGACCAAGAGTATCGGAGTGATATCAGGCAATTCTAAACACCCTACACTCAAGGATACGCCACAGTATTGACAATTTTAACACTATATGTAAGCTTTCTTTTCGGACTTTTTATTCAACTCTCCATCACTAGCAACTATTAATTTCGAGGAACAGTTTCATGTGAATAGATCAGAGGTTCCCAAACTTTTTCTGGTCGTTATCCACTTTTCATACAGTATGCTTGGCCCACCGCAAGGCATAGCCCATAACTACAGTGACTACAGTCCTACACTCATTAGGTATATATATAAACCACTTTAGCAATTTCTGTAATTTTATTGATTCAATGGAATAGATGAATAAGAAACTCGAGAAGGAAGAAGGAAGCTGGCGAGACTTGCATGTTATGAATTAACCATAAGCATAAACATTTAAACAACTTCGAGCAGTTAAACAAATTTAGATGTTAGGTAACATTAAACAATTAAACTGCTAAAATTACCTTCAAGCATTAAATCAGGCTCATATAATCAAGCAACATCAAACAATTAATGAATCTTAAACATATTCAAACAAACCTCAAGCAAATAAAAACTTGGAACAAATAAGCAACTTGAAACGATTGGATAAATCGAAATGCATAAATAACTTAAAACCACTCTGAACGAAAAAAAAAAAAAGTCAGACAACCTGAAGGAACTGAACAACTTCGAGCAACCGAACAACCCCAAACCAGCCCCGGGCAACTGAGAAATTCCACACAAAGAAACGACTTCACTCACTCAAATGGACACAAACAAGCCAATAAAGAACTGGAAACTATTCTATCACTTGCAGAATTTCAATCACAGTCTAAACGGGTGAACTGCTACAGTCAACCAAAACTCAAACAAAGAATTTCCAGTAATCAGACAACTAAACAGACAATCGTACAACTTCAACTGCAACCACAAACCGTTGAACAACTAAACAATTATATATTATCAAACAGTCAAACAACTTCAAATATATAAACAATAGATAAAAAATAAGAATGAATATATAAATAAATCTATAATAAACGGCCTCAAACAGTAAAACTTCAAACAATCCAACAACTTCAAACAACCGAACAATTTCAGACAAATAATATCCCTCAAGCAATTGAGTAGATTAATCGACCCAATTCAGTCGAAAAACTTTGAGCAATTCAACTTCAGCAACTAACTTCTTTAGAGGACTTTTGTCAATTTCAGGACAAAAGTTAACAAAAAATGCCGAGCACTATTCAAAGAAGGGAAAGAAAGCAAGAACGAAGGAAAGAAAGAAATAGAGAAAGAAAGAATATAAGCATAAATACGCCCTAGTATTTATACGCAGACTGAGAATATGTTTTGTAAAAGTAATGAAGTTGAAAGAGTATTTGAGCAACAGACAAAATTTTGAAACGACGACAGCAAAGAGAAGTGAAAGTAAATATAACGATACTAACGATGATAATGATAATGGTGATGTGATAATGACATTAGTAATCCTAAAAATCATAGTAGAAGCAACAATAACGATTAAGCTAATGTAATAATACTACCAATAAAAATAATCACAACATCCCACACCAGGAAAAGAAAAGTGACAAGAAAATACCAACAAACAAACGCGAATCAGTAGACGCGACCGAATAACCCTCACCAACCGACCTATCCAAGTCACGAAGCTTCCAGGAAAATCGAAAACTTTCCTGAATCGTAAAGAGTGAAAATGACTCGCATTCTGGGACGAAGAGAGCGTGGTCGTCATCATCTTCTTAGCGGATTGTGTTTTTACTTATCTATCCATCTATTTACCTATTGACGTTTTCCTTTTGCCGATGGTCTAGTAGGGAGATTCTTTCGTCTTGCTCTTATTCCCTCATGTTATCATCATTGCTGCTATTCTTTGATGTCCTTTGTCTTTGTCATCACTATCATCATTACTGATGTTGTTACCTTCATTAATTCCGGTTATTACCATTTAATTGATATAATTATCATCATTATCCTCGGCGTTGATATCGGAGCGATCGAAGATTCATTGATTGATTATTACCAGCGCATTCGTCCTCATTATCATTTCTATCATTATCATCGACTGATAATGACGATGGGGTTGAAAATCTTGGTATTTTATTGATATCAAGAGTAATAATGTTACGTTCAAAAGGATTATGATGATAATGGTTATCATGATAGTAATGATGATAGCAATAACAGTAGCAGTAATAATAATAAAATGATACTAGTACCAATAACGAAAATAACAATGATAAGGATAATAAATGATGACAATTTAAAAGATAATAAGATGATTATAATAACAATGATAACAATAATGATGATGATAATAATAATAAAAAATTATGATAAAAATATCAATAGCAAGAACAGCAGCAACAGTGATATAAATAATGATAATAGTAACGGTAATGATAATGATGGTAATGGTAATAATGATATGAATGTTCATAACAATAATAACAAGAACAGCAATGATAATGATGAAAATGACGTCACGAGTTGTGTTCCTTCACGCATTAACAACAATAACCAGTCATGGCGTGCAGCAGCAGCAGTAGCAGCAGCGAGAATTCTTTCAGCCATATTGAGAGTTCGTTTTTGGGGGGCAGTCTGGATATATATGTATATATACATATATATATTTAAATATATGTGCATATGTGTACACATATATTTTCACACACATATATCAATATGTGAATGTATGTACATATGTATACAAAGCTGTACATTATTTTATATCGTCATTTATCGAAGATGGAAAGCACTCGAAGGGTTTAACGAGCATTGAAGACAATTACTTATCTATAAAAACTGACTGATGACTTGAATTGTGGGAATGCATATGGTGGTTTATTCTCTCCGCTGCCCATTTTCGCGACACCATACACCTTTTCTGATGCACAACTCATGCTCAATAAGTACCATTGCCATTCACACAATACGAATATCGCGGGCAGGAGGAGCACAACTCGTGACGTGGCACAGCTGGTTCTGTTTCAGAATCAGCTCTAGACGACGAAGTTTTAATTATAGAAGGAGCAATTTCAAAAGGAAACAATTGATACATGAATATATTTTTATGCGACTTATTCATTTCTTAATGAACTTGGGGGCCTGAATAAAAAACAAATTTATCTCAAATAACACATCTTTTATTAACATAGTAGTACTATTCAATAGTAACAACAATAATAAGTGGTAATTATAGCAATAACAGTGATAATGATAAACGTAACGACAATGATAATGGTATTCCTTAAAAGATGATAATTGTAAATATTAATAATAAGAGTAATTTATCATAATAATAATAATAATTATAATGAGAATAACAGTAATGTTAATAACATCAAGGATGATAATAATGATAATAATAATAACAATGATAATATTAATGATGATAATAATAATATCAATCATGAAAAAATAATTATAGAAATAATAATAATAATATACATCATGATAATAATAACAATACAAAGTATGATAGTAATAATAACGATAATAATGCTAATGATAAAAATGATATAATTCATTATTGTCATTATACCCTAATCAGTATCGTATGGTCATCACTTATCTGCCTTTTGTTAGTTATGGCATCCGTTGTTGTTATTATTACCTAGTGATGGTTCTGCCCTCTGCTGTTGATGTGAAAATCCTGGTCTCGTATTTCTGTGCGTTTGGGAATAGGTTTTACAAATCTAAAGGGTGGGAGCCTAGGTATGTTGTCTTTTTATTGCTGAAAAATCTGTGGTATTTTGAAACATTTCTGTGCAATGTTCTCTTCACACATAACTGTTGCATGTTGTGTAGGGTAGTGTTGGAGCAAGTCATGCACTCATACCTGGAAATAAGCAACAAAATCATCCAAAAGATATCTGTTCAACATTCACCTACGCATATGATACAGAAGACAGTATTAAAGATATTACCTAAAGATTTGCAGTCCGATATAAAATTTACTTGGATAAATATACCTTGCAATTTGCATTCAGACACTGCATTGTTAAAAGATTTTTCTGACAACTGATATTCATTTTTTATAGATTGGAGAAAAGGTGATTGTTATAGAAAGTTGTAGCCAGTCACTCAAGATGCAGTTTGATCTTCATATGGTAATTACGAGACACAAGTAGGCTTACTTATAAGGGAAACGATTCTTTATGAAATATTCTATATTTTTCATGATAACGATCTTATATTTATGGTAGTAAAATGGGTAACGAAGCTGCTCTAACAACTATAAAAGCAGTCTTTATTTCAGTGACACTCAAGTACAACTATGACATTCATCAATTAATATACATCGCGCTTTTTCCTCGGACTGCTCTTTGCTGCGTTGAATCGTGTTGGAGGGAAACATGTTTTCTTCAGGATGCTGTTCAGGGGGTCCATAGAAAAGTATACTTGTTAATTCTGTAGTAAAGTAGTTGAGAAAAACTCAGCACATAAATCTTCTTTAAAACACTGGTTCATATTTGATTTAAAACATCAACGTGTGTGACCTTCTCCATATAATTTTTGTTTCACTAACCTGGAAATATGAGTTCCATGGCCGCAGCCTCTGAACTTCAAAGAGTCCTCGTGGGATTATATGGGTTTTTATATTCATTACCATAAGTTTTTTCCTTTATCAAAATATTTGACCATTTGTGTATATATATATACAATTTCATTGTCATAATAAATACTAAGTATGAAAATTCTAAGACGATCGATGTCATTGGCGAAATTAACTCTGAATGGCAACTCAAGCGATGGCACCCGTGAAGTTCATGACGGACACGTGACGTAACAGTACATGATTGGTGGGATTAACTTATCCCTTCTGCGCATGTGCAGGAATAAAAAATGAGCTTAATATTAAAGCCAGGTCTAAAGGTGCATTAAAGGTTGATCCCGGACGCTGCCAACGCGCATGCGCACTGGAGATCGGGATTAAACTTTAATACTGGATTAACTTTTAGGGCACATAGGCCGTCTTCTGCATGTGCCACAAAAATTAATCCAGTATTAAAGTTTAATCCAGATCTCTAGTGCGCATTGGCAGCTGTCCAGGATCAACTTTTAATGCACCTGTAGACCAGGCTTTAATATTAATGCGCAGAAGGGACAAATTAATCCCACCAATCATGTACTGTTACGTCACGTGTCCGTCATGAACTTCACGCATTCAAAGTTATTTTCGGCAATAACATCGATCGCCTTCGAATTTTCATACTTAGTATTATTATGAAAATGAAATTATATATATTTACACAAATTATCAAATATTCTGATAAAGGAAATAACTTATGGTAATGAATATAAAAACCCATATAATCCCACGAGGACTCTTTGAAGTTCAGAGGCTGCGGGCATGGAACTCATATTTCCAGGTTAGTGAAACAAAAATTATATGGTGAAGGTTACACAAGTTGACGATTTAAATCAAATATGAACCAGTGTTTTAAAGAAGAATTATGTGCTGAGTTTTTCTCAACTACTTTACTACGAAATTAACAAATATACTTTTCTAAGGACCTCCTGAACAGCATCCTGAAGAAAACATGTTTCCCTCCAACACGATTCAACGCAGCAAAGAGCAGCAAAGAGAAACTGCGCGATGGATATTAATTGGTAAATGTCATTTTTGTACTTGAGTGTCATTGAAATAAAGACTAGTTTTATAGTTGTTAGAGCAGCTTCGTTACCCATTTTACTACTATAAATATAAGATCGTTATCATGAAAAATATAGAATATTTCTTAAAGAATCGTTTCCCTTATAAGTAAGCCTACTTGTGTCTCGTAATTATCATATGAAGATCAAACTGCATCTTGAGTGACTGACTGCAACTTTCTATAACAATCACCTTTTCTCCAATCTATAAAAAATGAATATCAGTTGTCAGAAAAATCTTTTAACAATGCAGTGTCTGAATGCAAATTGCAAGGTTTATTTATCCAAGTAAATTTTATATCGGACTGCAAATCTTTAGGTAATATCTTTAAAACTGTCTTCTATATCACATGCGTAAGGACATTTAAGGGTGAATGTTGAATAGATATCTTTTGGATGATTTTGCTTATTTCCAGGTATGAGTGCATGACTTGCTCCAAACACTACCCTACCCAACATGCAACAATTATGTGTGAAGAGCAACATTGCACAGAAACGTTTCAAAATACCACAGATTTTTCAGCAATAAAAAGACAACATACCTCAGCTCCCACCCTTTAGATTTGTAAAACCTATTCCCACACGCCCAGAAGTACGAGACCAGGATTTTCACATCAACAGCAGAGGGCAGAACCATCACTACATCACAGACCAGGAACATCACAAGAATTGATAATAATTTAAAGAGACAGTCCATTACCTTAAGATTACGAACAAATCATATTTGAAACAGATAATCTTGAAGAAATGTGTATAGAAAATAGAGGTACGAAATTTCTTACTTTGATATTATGCTAGTCTTAGTTTTCAATTTTGGGAACATTGGGAGGCATAAAGAATTGATTATTAATATGAATAAGTTTTTAATGCCTTGTCTTCAATCATGTAGGTACGCCTGTGATGAAGGGAAGGAAAAGGTGGTCTTCAGAGGCATCTGAGAAGTTTATATTATTATTTACAGAACACTTTAAACAATTAGGAGGCAAAGCAGTGCAGAGATAAAAAGGCATAAGAGAATTAACATTATAAAGACATTAGTAAGAGTCTCAGTTTCATGAAATACACATTAAATATAATAGATATTTTGAAACCTAAGAGATATCTAAAATAGTTTCTTTAATATGATTACCAAACACATGGCATTACGAAAGGAAAGAAAGAAAGAAACATTAAATATCCGAAAA
Source organism: Penaeus vannamei (assembly GCF_042767895.1). NCBI lineage: Eukaryota > Metazoa > Arthropoda > Malacostraca > Decapoda > Penaeidae > Penaeus > Penaeus vannamei. Next base: position 36,042,634 of record NC_091551.1, on the reverse strand, counting down.
GAGCGAATTTCACGCACGACATTTCTCTTCTCTTGGACATGTTTACATGACAACGGTGGTGATAGAATAGTGAGTACGACAGTTTTTACTGAACATTATTGTCGCGCCGCCTGGCAGCGGAAAGTGTCGTCGTCGGAACGGACACGGTGGATTAGGATTAAACTAAATACGGTATTAAGAGTTAAGGACGCTACAAAGACGCCCATACATTAGACGCCCAAAGCTAGTCAGAGGTGCATTAAAAGTTGACCCTGGACGCTGCCAACGCGCATGCACGCTAGAGATCTGGATTAAACTTTAATACTGGATTAAGTTTTTATGATACGTACAGACGTCCATACCTTTCTATATAATCGTATACCATTTTCACATGTATTTCATTATAGGATATCTTTTAAATACTCCTAATATGGCCAAATGAAGTTACAAAAAACTACAAGAAGTATTTGGCCTTTTAACTTTTCGGTCGTGGGTCGAGCATGTTGACAAATTTGATGGGTATGTTGGCTTATGTAGGCAGAGCTTAACCTCGAAAACAACTGAAATTGGGCATTAAACGTCAATCAATTAGGCAAACTTACAGGTAAGGACGCTGCAGACAAGGTTTTAGGTTTCTGATTTTTTTACTAAAAGGAAAAAAAAGAAAGCAAGAACCATATAAGCTGAATTCTTGTTGTTCATGCTTTATGCAATTTATGTTCTAAATTCATAACATCCGAAAATATGATTCTGTGTGAGGATAGTGATTGTTATAATGAGGGTTTGCCGGCACAGTTAAGACACCTTTTTTCTTGAATGAGAGAAATTTGTACTTTGATGGATTATATGGAAAAACGTCATATTATTTAGTATTTATTATATGAGACGAACAAATATATACATTAAATAAACACACGAAATTATATGAAAACACGCAAAGAAATATAAATAAGTTCATAGAGCTATGATGTTCACGATATGCTCGCACATTTCACTGTTCTGTTCATTTAACACTGCACTGTTCATAGTTCATTATTTTCTATATTTCAATGTTCTCTTCACTTAATACCGCACATTATATAGAATCTGGATCAGCATCTTCATTCTTCATGCTTGATCGGCATCATGCAATGTCGGTAGCATATCTTGAAATATCAGCCCACAGTTCTAAAATAACAGAATAAACCAAATACAACATTTGACCATTTCTTAGCACAAGGTAGAAATCAAATTAAATTATTTATCAACTAATGAACATAGATTATATTCCATTAATCTAATTTACTTATCCTATATATATATAAACAGAATAACCAGAAATTACTATATATAAGACATGCCTTATAGTTTTAAATTATAAATATCAGTAGCCGACGTGATACTTGTGTGGCCCACAACTCGGGACTACCACACTCCTCCGCCCGATTACCGTGACGGCCTCTGCTAAAAAGAGCGCTCACCTTGCTTAGGCCTACCAATACAACTACCCCAAGCAACGGTGACGTCACGCCCGCAAACAGTTGTTACTCTAATCAACGATTGCGAGATTAGTAGATGAGATGACATGACACTGTGGCTGTCGCGTGTTGCATTTATTCCTCCACTTTCTCTCTCTCCCTCTCATTCTTGCCAGTATCCCGTGGGTTCACTTTGTGGGTACGTCCACTATGTGAGCATAAACCACAAGCGGTGTCCCCTATCATGTGGTTGGTTACGTTACACCGTGACATGCAATGTATGTATCATATACATTGCATAATGACTTATTTAAGCCCATGTAAAATGTTAGTGTGTCTGTCTAGGGATGGCTGAAAACATTTATACATATATTTGTAAGCAGCTTCAGTAGAGGCTTGGATAATGAATTTTACTCCTTGAGTGATGCCATGATTCTGTACACAAGTGGCACCACAGGACCCCCAAAGGCATGGTGCATGTGTGCGTTTGCTGGCGGAGGAATTGTTTTATGAAGAAATGTTGACATAAAGGGACAGACTCTGCATTATCTCTTTAAATCAGGGTTTCTCAACCTGGGGGTGTGAGATAGCATTCCAATGGGTGTGAGAAGTGTCCATCTTGAAGATAAGCAATTCATCTATTTATTACTCATAATCAAGAAACAGGAAGAAAAGAGCCACTGAATTAAATATGTATTTATATGAACGTCTTAAAATTAGTTCTTTGTTTTTTGAATGTAGATATTTCAAGCAAGTGATTATTTTTTGTAGGGTTTACCCAGATAATCTGGCACATGTTTTCTTGTCCATATGTTTGATTTTTGTTAACATATTAGAAGATGAAAATTAATATTTTCTTTTGTTGACCAAATTTTGTTTAAATTCACCTCCTATGATCTTAAATAAACTATAGATTTCAGTAGAGGGGAATGTGGAAAATAAAATGGATGTAATTCATTATGAGTAGTATATTACCATCTGTGTAGTTTCGAATAAACCTTTACATTATTCTATACATACAGATAAAAATATGCTAATGATATTCATTAAGATTTCCTACCGGTACCAGTGGGAATAACTTTGGCATCTTCATTCATAATAGCAGAGGCCATTAAAGGGGACTTTGGAGCTTTTCTGTCATTCAAAGTCTAAATTACTGTTTTGAATGGAGCAAACGGACAGAATAGAGGGGAAAATGGGATATTTCATTCTTATTCATTCCTAGAAGTTCACAAATAATACATATCTTGCACGATTAGGTTCATGACAAAGTCCAAAGTAAAACAAACAGGGTGTAACATTTTGTTTCTTGATTTTTTTCTTCTGATTTGTAAAGGATAGAAACCCATTTTCACGCGTTCCTGATAAAACCAAACAAGGTTTTCTGGAAATTGGTTTATATCTGATAATCTTTAATCGCAGGCGCTGCTGTGATATATTACACTGCATCGGTTACTGGGGATTGTGCGGCAAGTGGACCATCCGAACCCCAGAACAGCATGTGTAAATAGTTACTATTTGTTCTACTTTGCAGCGCCAATTTTTAAAGACCAGTCCGAAGATCAGCAAAAGTGTTGTCCTAATAGCGAGATGAAATAGGAAATCGTAGTTTACTTCCCAACTTTAACATTGCCCCCGAGAAGAGATATTCTTACATCCAAAAGAAAAAAATTATATATAAACCTTAAAAAACGACGTTCATGTAAAAAGAGAATCACGTGAGGAATAAGAGAAAGCGTGCACACGAAGCTGCGATGAAATTTGAGCCACCGAAATCAATATCGGAAATATACAACATCGTGGCGATTAGCAAACCACAAGTGAGCAGAAAACTGAGTTCGTAAAGGTTGTAACGCTATAGGTTGATGCCGAGAGCAAGCGCGGTCTCATATGAAATTTGTGGTTTATGGCCTGCTCTGTGCAGTGATGCCCTTTTTCGCTAAGCAAGTTACTTCATTTTATTTATTAAATATATGTTGCAACTGGACCTTATCCTTGCAACAGCCCACACTCTTAACGACTTGCTGTGGTAAAATATACATGAGCTTTTCTTTAATTGGCTGACATGAGGAAGTAATTAAAGCATCGAATTCTTGCACCTTTGCACGAAAGGGGTAATGCATAGAACTGCACTTCCATCTCTTTGGATAAATGTATAAAGAAATCGATAGAATAATGTCAACTAACTTTGTGTATACCACGAAAAATTGTGTACAAGCACATTCCCGGTTAAAAATAGTCGCACAAGGGTACGCACTCTCGTTGCATAGAAAAGGTTTCAGTCAGATGTGGCACCTGGCTGTCGTCTTTGTTATAAAAAGTGTATTCTTAATTTTCTTTAATTAGGAACAATATTTGGGGAAAATTGCAGATAGTAATTTACGGGTCCAAAAACAGATTTCCAATTCATGTTCTCTGAAACTCCACTAAAATATAAATGCGAATCGGAAATAGTCCTTACTCCTATCTATTTAGACCTCAGTGAAAACTTCATAGCCATCACCACAAACTGTGTATTTCAAATTCTTTCCGACTGTGAAGAACAAAGCAGCCCTATGAGAACAGTGGGAAATCCTAAAAGCATACCCCTAAGGGAACGGTCTGCGCCAAAACAACAACAACAGCAACTACGCACGTGTAGGTTCCCGATCAGCTGATGAAGTAAACAACTTCTCTTCCCACAACTTGTAGATAATGAGATAGTAGAAATTAAGCCATTTCTACCTGCTGGTAAGTAGAGAAATATCTATTCTATCATTTAACACCACGCTGTAGTTATTCATGAGCCGAACTGTAATAATATTTTGATGTTTTTCAGGAACGGCTTTTCCGGTGGTATTTACTATAATTTGGCCCGAGGATCCTTTTAACTAGTGCAGTAAGATATAGAAAGACAGATAAGGATTGACAAGATGTAGGGACCCATGCAGATCAGATTGGAGTTATGTATAGACTTCATTTTTTCATCACATTGTCTTAAGATGCTGTTGCTAGGCAGCCTCCTACTGGGTAACTGTCTAGGTTCAGTTGCTGATGGGTAATTATTTTTCAAAGGAGGAATGTCCTGAAGCCCGGCCTCGACCAACATGCAAGGGCTTATCAGATTATTTTTATTAGCTAAAAATGGTAAGAAAATTAAATGAAGTATTTACTATTCATTATGAAATGTAATGATATAGGTACATAGTATGTAATGTTAAAGAGATTTCTTATTGGCATTTTCATCTGGGCTCTTTACAAAAGTATATGTTATTACAATGATGAAATGGTCATGACTTTTCACTTTGGCTTACATTAAATAAGATAATAAAGTTGATATCACACAAATTTCCATGTAATTGTAAACTTCTTGTATCTTTGATTTGTTATTAAAATTCTTACCCTACAGCAGAAGCTCCTTTTTTCAATATAGAGGGGAAAATCCTAATGATGATAGCCTGTTGGAATATGCAATAAACTTTTATCATGCAGTTTTCAAAGTTCATTGTTGATGTGTTGAGTGGTCTGTGCTTGTTGATTAATGTGAAAATTAAATGAAAAAGTTATTTAGTTTAATTTTTGTTTTCTGAGATATTTTTTGAAAAACAGACAGGTTTTTGTAAATGTTAATTTCTTGTATAAAATCAAGTGACCAGTGAGCTTGTAACTTTTCTAAGAAGAACTTTCTGATTTTCAGCAGTGATATGGTGATTTCACATTTTCTTTTCAAGGAAATTTTGTTGTTACATAGGTAATTTTTTACTGATGTTCAACCAAATATCATGGAAAAAATAACATTTGATACAAAAAGCATGCATCTCTTATTATTTATTGAGAAACTTTTATTTCTAGCTTGATATTATGATATGTACCCAAAAGCCAATGTCTGCTAATATGTAAACATTTAAAATTACAATCTCCCTCTTTTCAGAATGACCCAACCATGTTACGAATAGCAGTAAGAACATGTACAAATTTTCCAAACCAATGGCAATACGCAACAAGGAGGTGGATCCACACCTCCAGAGTTATGCGATCTGTTGTTCCAGTGTTTCGACGAGCTGAACAGTACCATGATAATGTAGCATTAACCGACCAGCATGGTGAACATACCTATAGTCAAATTTATAGGTTCAGGTATAGTGGCAGTACACATTTTGATCTAGTGCTAATAGATATTAATTCAGTGAATAGGAGATAAAAAAAATTCATAATATATATATATATATGTATCATAAGTTAGTGACTGTATCATGTAATCCATATCATAAAAGTCATTGCATTTTCTTTCTCTCTCTCACTTGCACTTTTTATGTTTTTGAGGTTATGTGGCAATAAGTTTTTTCCTGAGTCAGTGCTTCTTTGTGCAACAGTGGGCACCTGGCTCGCCTAATGCAGGATGTCCTAGGAAGAGACAGAGTACAAGAGAGAGTAGCTTTCCTGTGCCCCAACGACGTATCTTATGTCATTGCTCAGTGGGGAACATGGATGGCAGGTCACATTGGTATGTAATATGTCTGTAGTGTGTAGATTTTGTAATACAAGCAAAACATATGAATCCTTGTTTTTTTTTTATAAATTATTGAGTAGGCCAAATAAGAAATGATGTATGATTGAAATTTATCTCGATGAGTGTGTTTTTTTAATTAGAATATTTTGCTGTGCATACATATTAAAACACTAAGATAAGAGGATCTGCTAAACTTTGATACCATTTTTATGATTTGTAAGCATATTTTTCAATCAGTAACTTCATCATAAATGACTTGTTTCTGAACTGGTTGAGCAATGTATTGTATTAATCGTAAGCATATTTTTCAATCAGTAATTTCATCATAAAAGACTGTTGTTTCTGAACTGGTTGAGCAATACATTGTATTATTCGGAAGCATATTTTTCAATCAGTAACTTCATCATAAAAGACTTGTTTCTGAACTGGTTGAGCAATGTATTGTATTATTCATAGTCAGCTTCCGTCATTCTTTTTATCCATCCATCAGTTTCTGTCTGCCAGTATGGTACTGTGTCTCTGTATATTGGATTACATTCATGATAAGCTGTACAGGAGACTATTTTGAGAACTAAATTTTTGCTACTGTTCTGCTTAATGATATTTCAGGTTTAAATTCTGCCCCTCCAAGTCATCACTCTCTTTTAATACAGCTGTTCCTCTGTGCCCAAAACACCCACATCCACAGTTAGAATATGTTGTGAAGGACAGTCAGGCATCGGCTATCATTACCACTTCTGATTTAGCACACAAGATCAAGCCAATTCTCTCAGGACAACAGGTAGCCTTTGGAGAAACAAGTGTCAATAGTCAGTCTGAAACTATAACCCTTATTACAGATATTTATCATATCAATACCTGTCAGATATCTTATATGATCTCACTTCATATTACTAAGAGCAGAAACTTATCCATAGCATCTCTCCCACTTCTCCCCTTCACAGGTTATAGTCTTAGAAGAGTATTTTTATAAGCAGTCCCCAGTTAGCAAAGAAAATGAAGACAGTCCAGATGCAAGCCCTGAGTCCATAGGAGACGAGAGTTCAACAGCACAGTGGTATGGCTTGGACAATGAATTTTACTCCTTGAGTGATGCCATGATTCTGTACACAAGTGGCACTACAGGACCCCCCAAAGGTATGGTGCATGTGTGCTTTTGCAGGTGGAGGAGTTGGTTTTTGAAGAAGTGTTGACATAAAGGGACAGACTCTGTATTATCTCTTTATATAGTCTAAAACTCTAAAATAACAATTAGTAATGTTGTGTTATTTGCCTTTTTTTTCATATACATTTCTTTTTTGTAACACACCCTATGCCACAGGGTTCCAGCATATCCTTAAAAAGCCTTAAAATGTCTGATATTCCTTTGATATTTAAGGCCTAAAAAAGTCTTAAAAATGGAGGTTTTCTGTTTCAGGCCTTAAAATGTCTTACATTTGTCCTAGGAACATCTTTGTTCATGTAAATGAAGATATATCTATTGCTGGCGAAGGCTGCCACAATTCATTCACTATGTGGCTTAGGTCTTAAAGATTGGTATGAGTCTTAAATTGTCTTGAAGAGCTTTTAACTTTCTTCAGTTTATACCTGTAAGAATGCTGTACCACCAGTTTTAATGGGCAGGAAACTCAAACTCCTGAGTAGGGAAATAGTAGCTATTAGTGGAATTAATGCAAGAGTCCCTTAATAAATGTGCACTTTGTACACTGATGGTGAATCATTCCCATCACCCTGGCCTTCAGCCAAATTTTTCAAGATGGCACAATCTCCTAACCCAGGCCCTAAGCCAAATTTTTCCATGGTGGCAAATTCCTGTCATATGGCCCTCTTTTTTTTAATGATGTGACAGTCAAGTCACCTGGATTCCAAAAGTTAATGGCATTGACCACACAGATAACAATTATTACTTGTTTTCTTATCTGTTAAGGTAATATTTAGATGATTACTCAGTTCACTTTACAGCAGTATTTCATTTCAGGTGTTGTTTTGAGTCACAAGAACGTAGCTTCACAGACAAGTTGCCTAATCCAGGCATGGCGGTGGACCTCTAGTGATTCCATCCTGCACTGCTTGCCGCTCCATCATACCCATGGCATTGTCAATGCTCTTTTATGCCCACTACACGTTGGTGCCAGGTAATCGTGACATTGTGCTTTAGTTACTGCATTAAAGCTTATTATTATATTCAGTTGCCTTAGGTATATAGTTTTCATTTTCTATTATATCCAACTGATTCAGATTTATAGTTACAGTTTTCCATTTGTATTCCAGACACTTCAAGCTAAATTAAAAAAAAATTTGGGCAGAGTTTTGAATGTATCTATTTACACACACACACACACACACACACACACACACACACACACACACACACACACACACACACACACACACACACACACACACACACACACACACACACACACACACACACACACACACACACACACACACACACACACACACACACACACACACACACACAAACATGCACTCAAACACGCACTCAAACACGCACTCAAACATGCACTCAAACACAAACACACCTATGTATATGTACACATGGATATACAAATCTATAAATATATTGGTTTATCTGTCTGTCTATTTGTCTATGTGTATATCTAGGATTGTATGATTTTATGATTGATTCTTTATTGGCAGAGTTGTCATGCTACCAGAGTTTTCTGCATCAAAAGTTTGGAGTCACTTGCTTTCCTTGGATACCCCAGTCATGTCACGAGTGAACCTCTTCATGGCTGTGCCCACAATATACGCGAAACTGATTGAGGAATATGAAGATAAATTAGTCAAGAATACTAGGATGATCGAGTATGTGAAGGCTGTGTGTATGCAGAATATCAGGTAAGTGTATGTTTGTGCAGTAACTTGCTGTAGAAAGATATATTCTACAGTGTTTATAAATTTGTGGAATAGACTAATCACCATTTAATGCCCAAGATAGGTTCTCTAAGTGTTGCATACCCATTTGTGATGGGTAAACATTTAATCATGAAATGGTGAATATTTCATTGATACTCGGTAATATCTAATCAAATTGCCAGCCAGGGTCCAGGTAGCTGGGATGTGCCTTGGATGTCTGGCTCTGAGGTGGGCAATATCCCAGGTGCAGAGCATCATCAATGCCCCCAGGCCTTGCCAAACTTTATTCAGAAATTTACTTGTTCTGAACAGGTTAAACACTAAAACATTTAATGGAGCCCTTGTAACATGATCCAAATTACCCCCACCAAGGCTCATGGTTAGTGGCTCTGCAGCACTGCCTGTGCCCATCCTGGACCGGTGGAAGGCCATCACGGGCCATACGCTCCTTGAACGCTATGGGATGACAGAAATAGGAATGGCTCTCTCTAACCCCTTAAAAGGAACTAGAATACCAGGTGAGGATAAGCACATAAAGTGCCTTTGTTTGGTCATTATATTTGCATTATGATGTGACAGAAACTGGGATGGCTTGCTTCAGCCCCCTGAATAAAGTTAGGAATTCTGGTGAAGAGGTACATATTTATCATATTTTTGTTATTGGAAGGCAGACATTAGGATGGTCCTCTGCAGCCCTAAGAAAAGAAGCTAGGAAGTCAGTTGAGGTGATTATACAAATCATAAAGATTACAAAAGTCATTTTTATATATATTGTTTTTCATTTTCTTGTCTGCTATGATATTCATTTATGCAATTTGATGAAATCTGAAGATTTAAAGTGTTTGTCGTGTAAGCAATTTCATAGTAACAGATTAATAAGAATTGGTAATTTGGGCCTGGATAGTGCAAAATGATTTTTTCAAGGCTTTCAAATCACTTTTTCTTTTTTGAAGGTTGTGTTGGAACACCACTTCCGGGAGTGGAAGTAAGGATTGCAAAGTTCATTCCTGGGAAGGAGGAGTATGAGGTTCTTTGTGCTGGGAACAACCAGGGAACCAAGGTCTTCACTGATGGGGAGGTTAGATGACAGTGATGCAGATAATTTTTTTCTTATTAGAAATACTATTATAGATTAAATAGTTATATATATGTGTGTGTTTGAGTGTATGTGTTTATTTATGTGTATTGGATAGATATAGATGTAAATATAGATACAGATCTAGATATGTTTCACGATTTTTCTTTCTTTATATTTAGTACACTAAACATATATTTTGTGTTTGTTATATATAAGCATATTGGTCATGTTAGACTGTCATATTTATAAATATATTTTTGTGCTTATCAAAAGAACAGATTATTTTGGATTGTAGCAAGCAGTTCTTGTCAAACAGCAATATCCTCTTGCTACTGTGGTATTGTATTGAGTCTTCAGGTATGTTATACATTATGTAGATACAATAAGATGTATTTTTAAACTGCAGGCTGGTGAGCTGCTGGTAAGAGGCCCTAATGTGTTTAAGGAGTACTGGAATAAACCTGAGGCTACAAAGAAGGAATTTACTCATGATAAATGGTTCAGGACAGGTAAGTGTTGTTGGCATACTTTCTGGAACATATTTTATAAAAAGGAAAGAGTTGCAAGTACAAAGATTTGTCAACTGCATTCAGCTTCCAAAAAATATATTTAATCTCTAGCATTCATCATTCTTGATTTAAGTCATAAAGCTGTTTGTTTATCCCTTCCCTTTTTCCACACTATTTCTCTCAGCAGCCATTAATCTCCGTTCCTTCTTCTACCAGATATTTCTCTGTTTCCCTTTCCTACTTTCCTCTTGCTCTCTTTCTTCTTCAGCCTCTTTGTTTCTCTTTCCCACTCCCTTTTCTTGCTCCTCTTTATATCATTGGTAGAGAGAGTGGTTGCTAGATATTTGAAAGGATTTGTAATTGTATATTTTTGACAGTCCTATTTTTGACAAATCCCTGTTTTAAGAAGATATATTTCGTCTTATTAAAATAGGCAGTAAGGGTAAGAAAAAAATATTTGTACTTAGCTGAAGTTGAGATTATCGGTGACTGTGAGCAACCAGGAAAAGTTCTTTTGACCTCACTTTTCACTCTATGAGGTCAGCAAACACAGGTTGATGAATGGCGAGAGATAAGAGATGCTGGATAGTGCTTTTACTCTTACTCTTGCTCTTACTTTTATTCGCTCCACTCTCACTCTCATTCTCATTCGCATTCTCACTCTCACTCTCACTCTCACTCTCACTCTCGCTTTCACTTTCACTTTCACTCCACTCTCTCTTTCTCTTTCTCTTCCTCTTTTTCTTTCTCATTCTCTTACTCTTTTGCTTTTTCTTTCTCTTTCTCTTTCTCTTTCTCTTCCTCCTCCTTCTCATTCTCCTTCTTCTCCTCCTTCTCCTCCTTCTCCTCCTTCTCCTCCTTCTCTTTCTCTTTCTCTTTCTCTTTCTCTTTCTTTTTCTTTTTCTTTTTCTTTTTCTCTTTCTTCTCTTTCTCCTTCTTTTTCTCTCTCTCTTCCTCTTTCTCTTTCTCTTTCTCTTTCTCTTTCTCTCTCTCTCTCTCTCTCTCTCTCTCTCTCTCTCTCTCTCTCTCTCTCTCTCTCTCTCTCTCTCTCTCTCTCTCTCTCTCTCTCTCTCTTTCTCTCTTTCTCTTTTTCTTTCTCATTCATACTGTTACTCTCACTTGCACTCTTATTCATACTCTTAACTTATTCATGCTTCCTCACATTTAAAGGGTTAAAGAGATGGGCATATAAGAGTTCCTTTGATATAGAGTTTGTTAGGGGACACTATACACACAAGCTGAGCTAAATAATAGCACAGTACAAAATCTCTTTGGCATCGGAGATACAGGTATCAATAACTCTAAAACCACAGTCCCTTCCCTTCTTCCCATCATACTATTGCCCTAAGCCCTACTTTTTATGTGAGACCAATTTTGTTTGTGCAAATTTATTTTCCTACCTTCATGCTTCAGGGGATACTGCACAGTACATAGATGGAGCTTACAAGATCTTGGGGCGGACAAGTGTTGACATCATCAAGAGTGGGGGTTTTAAGATCTCAGCCCTTGATGTGGAGCAGCACCTCTTGGATCATCCACATATTACTGAAGTGGCTGTCGTTGGGCTTCCAGATATCACGTGGGGACAAAAGGTTGGTCTTAAATAGGGAGAAGAAAAAGAAATTTGACTGCTTGCAGTTATATATATAATGATGATTGATTATGGTCATGCTAGTAATGATGGCGACAATGATAATGGAAAGGATAGTGTTGAAAAGAAAGAGGATGATAATGATGATTGTTTTGTTAAGGATGATCATATTATTAACCCATTCACAGTGTGTGCTTTCCTTTGACATCATTGGTGATTGTCATACTGGGATAATGTCCAGTCACTTCATGCCTGGTCAGATCTGCTCTGAATTGTGTGCACTGAACAGTTGTTTACTTGTTTTGCCCTGGCTGTAGTCACTGAGGAGAAATAGCCCCTAAAAAGTAGGTTTAAGCCTCTTTACCCAAAATTATTGTTAATGCCAAATGCCAGAACATTAAATATTTTCCTTGAGCAACTGACTCTGGGCATACCCTAGCATATAGTGTTTGGAGCTTCCATTGTGAGTGGGTAAACTGTAGAAATGGTAATATTAATTGCAGAAATTAATGATGATAGTTTTGGTAATATTGATGCAAATACTAATGCAGATGGTAAAACTAATGCTCATTCTAATGAGGATGACAAACAATAATTTTAATGCTAATAAGGATGATGCAAATTCATTAATCATCATCACCAGGATATATTATGATGAGCCAAAAGTTACTGTATAGAATGAGGTACTTGATAAATCTGTGTTTGAAGGAGGTGACATCAAAGAACCAAGTGAGACACTATCCATTTCAATATGTTTAAGGTATATTTGTAAATGGAACACAAACTGTATTAAGTCTGAAGAGCAGTTGAAGTCAAAACACAAACTAATTATTTTCTCTTCCTTGAAGGTCGCAGCTGTCATTGTATGGCAGAAGAAGGAGCCCCTAGACCTGGTAAAGCTTCGGAATTGGGCACGAGAAAGGATGCCCCACTATCAGGTACCATCTGTGGCGATAACCATATCAGAACCCCTGCCACGCAATAATATGGGAAAGGTCAATAAGAAGCAGATTGTGATGGATTTCTTCCCAGATAGCATGAACCAGCAGTGATCTGCCATGTTGTATAGAGGGTATGGATGAATGGCTGTGAGGAGCTAGTTTTAGGGTATGAGTGGGATTTTGTTTGTAGGTTTGTCAGTGGTAACAGTTAATCTACCTTCAGTCAACTGCAGCATTGATTAAAATTGAATTTAGTCAAGGAAAGGAATAAACTGATGTAGAGGCAGCTACTGTCTGTAAAGAAATGCATTGCTTTGGTTCATTTGACACTGTTCCTGAATTTTATTTTATCTTAAGGTATTACTATAGTTGAATATTTAACTGATGCCAGTTACTCTTGTCAGCCACAGCTAAAGGTTCTGAGAAAAGGTCCACAGGTCTGGTTATGCATTTTTCGTATGTGTGCTTCACTTTTTCTTCTTTTTAGTATAATGCAATGCTGATAAAGCTATTGTTCAGACATATTTCCAGGTAGGTATTCTATGATATAAAAAGAATTAATACTTCCTGACATATGACTCTGTTAGCTACCATTGGTGCTTCCCTGGAGGTGGAAGATATCCATAGATCAAGGTACCTATGCATTCTTTTGGCCTCCTTCGTAGCATTTGTTTTGGAATGTTATTGATCTCAGCTGGAAAATGGAGAGACCAATGTAAGTGTAGTTTTCAGTAGGAATTATCATATTGCTATATACGTCAATAGGTAGGTAGTAACAAACAGACCGAAGACAGATATTGTCAAAGAAGTACTATTTGTCTTGATGCAACATACAGTATAGAAGACTAGGAAATCAAGTGCATAGAAGCAGCTGAAAGTATGCTGATTATTTGTCTTCTTTTCTTTTCTTTTCTTTTTAGATTAACTTGTGTGTAGTGATATAGTAATCATAGTTGAACAGTGGAAAATAAATCTAACAGAAATATTCCTGAAACCTTGGAGTGTACCATTTTGGATGTAGAATTGCAAATGCCTTTGCACTGTGTGAATGAGATTCCAGGATTTACCACCTTCAGTATTTGAATATTATGGATGCTGTCTCTTCCATATTCAGATTCATTTATACCAGACTACTTTTTCTAAAACCTAAACAATATATGTCGTAAAACAGGAAAACCCAGTCACTATGTTATTGAAATTATGTTGAAGAATGAAGTGTAAAGTGCCACAATGATCTTACGCATAGGAGCCTTGATATGTAATGGAATTTCCTTGTTTATGCTCCAATTTTTTCTGTATGGCCACTGAAAAGCAATATAACTCAAGTGGGAACAGCCAATAGGTCATGCATCTCACATACATTTTATGTTATGTATCTAAACATCATTATGTGTTTACAAAAAAGGAAATATGTATGGCAGTAACATTGTGGTTACATTTTTATCTTTCACTGTTGATTTTATTATAAACTTATGATGTGCAATCATTTTTAGG
>NC_091551.1:36018213-36023213 GCF_042767895.1 Penaeus vannamei | reverse complement strand
ACGGCGGCGATCAGGATCGCTCCGGAGCAGAGGGTGCTAAAAATATCCGGGTAAAGACAGGCCGCCCCACATTGATGAACCTTTGCACATACAATATAAGGATCATGAGAACTGAATCCGACTTACTAGCTTTACTAGAGGAACTCTCTTCCATTAAATGGGATGTAGTAGGACTCTGCGAAGTTAGAAGACTAGGCGAAGAGCAGAAGTTAATAAATGAGGGACACGTGCTCTATTGGAGAGGAAAACCTCTGGGTAGCAAACAGAAATTAGGGGTAGGATTCTTAATACATAAACGCTTAGAAAAGAACATCGTAGAATTCTATAGTGTCAGCGAAAGAGTGGCTTCTGTAACAATAAAACTAAACAATAGGTACAACTTAAAAATTATTCAAGTCTATGCTCCAACCTGCAGCCACAGTGATGAAGAAATAGAGAGCTTCTATGAAGATGTTCATTTAGCCAGCGAGAGAACAAAAACCCATTTCACAATAATTATGGGGGCTTTTAATGCCAAAATAGGTAAAAAGACACAGGGCGAAACAGCAGTAGGGAACCATGGAACAGGCACTAGAAACGAGAGGGGACAAATGCTAGTCGAATTTGCGGAGGCTCGATCACTCAGTATCATGAATACATTCTTCGAAAAAAGACTAGAACGGAAGTGGACATGGAAGTCGCCTTCTGACGTCGAAAACGAAATTGACTTCATAATTTCAAATAGGCGCGATATAATAAAAAATGTAGAGGTTATAAATAAAATAAATGTAGGCAACGACCATAGAATGGTGAGAGGCGAAATTAAAATACATCTCAGAAGGGAAAGGAACAAACTAATGTGTAAACCACAGCCAAACTTGGCTAACTTGAGGGTCAGAGCAACAGAATTTAGCCTAAACATCCAAAACAGATATTCACTCCTCCGCGACGAAGATCTCAACATCGACCAAATCAATAAACAGTACAATGATATAACAAAAGAAGCTGCACTTAAAGTAGGCGGCAAGAACGACAATCGAAGCTCCAGCAAGCTCTCGGTAGAAACTAAACAGCTTATGCAAAAACGTAGAGACATGAAAGTATCGTCAAATAGGGACAAGATAGAATTGGTTGAACTAACAAAGACCATAAATAAAAAGAAGAGGGAAGATGTACGGAAATTCAATACTCAAATAATAAACGAAGCAGTGATTTCAGGTACCAGCATGAAAGCAGCTAAAAGAAGACTAGGAATAGGGAGAAATCAAATGTATGCAATTAAGAAACCAGACGGAGAAGTAACATATAACAAGAATGAAATCATCAAAGTAGTGGAAGACTTTTACAGGGATCTATACAACTCAAACGAACAGCCACAAATAGAAGCAAACAGGGTAACTAGAGACGTACCTAATATCACAAAAGAAGAAACAAAAAGAGCACTTAAAGGCATGAAGAGAGGGAAAACACCAGGCGAAGACGGAATTAGTATAGACCTCATATTAGATGCAGGAGACATCGCAACAGTGAAACTAGCTAATCTTTTTAACAAATGTCTTCTCAGCGGAAAAACTCCGAAAGCCTGGAAAAATGCCACAATTATCTTGTTACACAAAAAAGGCGATAAAAAGGATTAACAAAATTACCGACCCATAAGCCTCCTTTCGGTTACTTACAAACTGTTCACGAAAGTCATTACAGCTCGCATCTCTGACAATCTGGATTCCAGCCAGCCTAGAGAACAGGCAGGCTTCCGCAGCGGATTCTCAACAACAGATCACATCCACACGCTCACCCAAATAAGAGAAAAAGTAAACGAATATAGGAAACCCCTGTGTATGGCATTCATCGATTATGAAAAGGCATTTGACTCTGTACAAATACCAGCAGTATTAGGTGCTATTCAACAACAGGGAGTTGAGGAGGTATATTGTAATATATTGGAAGATATATACAAAGATGGGACAGCAACCATCAAACTCCACACGGAAACCGATAAAATACCAATTAAAAAAGGCGTTAGACAGGGCGACACCATCTCACCAAAGCTGTTTACAGCCTGCCTCGAGGAAATATTCAAGAAACTAGAATGGGAAGGGAAGGGTATCAAAATAGGAGACGAACACCTAAACGACCTAAGATTTGCAGACGACATTGTTCTCCTTAGTGAATCAGCTGATGAACTGCAGCAATTAATAAACGATCTGAATAGAGAAAGCCTAAAAGTCGGACTTAAGATGAACAAGAAAAAGACTAAGGTTATGTTCAACAGCAGAGTCCCACTCAAACAAATACATGTACAAGGCGAAGCGCTAGAGGTAGTAGACAGGTATATATACCTAGGACAACTCGTGCAGACAGGCACATCTAGTGAACAGGAAATAAAGCGACGAATCAGTCTAGGTCATTGTGCTTAAAAAGAAAAGTCTTTAACCAATGCGTCCTCCCAGTTATGACCTATGGGTCAGAAACATGGACTACAACCAGGTTACTGGAGAGGAAACTAATAAGCGCCTAGAGAGAGATGGAAAGATCGATGATGGGAATTAGCCTGAGAGATCGGAAGAGGCCGACGTGGATCAGAGAACAGACGAAGGTAGAAGATATACTCAGGAGCATTAAAAAGAAGAAATGGCAATGGGCAGGGCATGTATGTCGGAGACAAGACGACAGATGGACAAAGAAAGTAACAGACTGGACTATAAATAACTTAAGGAGGCCAAGAGCAAGACCAATGACACGATGGCGCGACGAAATAGCGAAATTTGGGGGCCAAGACTGGAAACAAACATCGCAAGACAGGAAAACCTGGAAAAGATTGGGAGAGGCCTGCAGTGGACTGACTCAGGCTGATGATGATGATGATGATGATGATGATATATATATATTCATATATATATGTATATATGTATATATGTATATATATATATATATTTATATATGTATATATATATATGTATATATATTATATATATACATACATACATACATACATACATATATATATATATATATATATATATATATATATATATATATATATATATATATAACACACACACACACACACACACACACACACACACACATATATATATATATATATATATATATATATATATATATATATATATATAAACACATGTATAAATATATTCATACACACACGCGCACACATGTTTGTATATTCATGTTTTTATATTTCGTTTATCAGCGTAACAGTATTGCATAATGAAATAGTGCCTACGTAAATGAAAAAAATATGTCCTTGAGATGTTTGTTAAATATATATATATATATATATATATATATATATATATATATATATATATATATATATATATATATATATATATATATATATATATATATATTACACACACACACACACACACACACACACACACACACACACATACACACACACACACACACACACACACACACACACACACACACACACACACATATATATATATATATATATATATATATATATATATATATATATATATATATATACACACACACATATAAGCATAGAGATCCATGCTGGACACCAGATTTCCGCGGGACGCTGTGCCTACAAGCTTTACAAAAATAACATCAAGAAAGAGAAATTTTGCAATTGCAAACTCCCAAGAGCTAGTGCTCCCAGATCAATTATACAAACAAAAGAGGCTCCTGGCGAAACTTTGTCTCAACAAATAGCAGGGACACCAAAGTTTCATGGTTTGGTCCACTAATAAAGAAAAAAAAAAGAAAGAAAAAAAAAGAAAAAAAGAAAAATGAAGAAAAAAAAATATATATGTATGTATGTATATATAAATTAAAGACATTCATAAAGGCACAAATTTTGATTTACCTAGAGACATAGCGGCTGAGCTGCAACCTATTCGCTTTGCCACAGGAGATGACATTGATTGCAACAAAGATCTTACAATGAGGGAGCTTGCCCGAGCCCTAGAAGCCTGCAGAGGAACGTCCCGAGGCCGCGATGAGATCCGGTATACCTTAATCATGATGCCATGATTAAATTGCTTGAAGTGTACAATAAAATTTGGCTTTTCCAAACTCATGGCACTTCGCCCATATCATTCCCTTATTAAGATGGGAGATTCAAGATCCGCCATCTCCGACCGCCCAATTGCGTTGACAAGTTGCTTATGCAAGGTCTTGCAACGAATGGTTAACAGTAAGCTATTGCATTTTTTAAATTCCAGATATTTGGGAGGTGATGATCAGTCGGTTTCCGAAAGATCCGCCAAAGTCTCGATCAACTAATAAAACTTCAGTCATATTCAAGAGGCAATTGCCAAAAAGATCTTTAAATTCTTATTTCAGTAATCTTAGATATAGAAAAAGCCTAGGACAAGACATGGCGATATGGCTTGCTTTTGGATTGCGTGGAAACGCTTTCTTTCATACAAAATTTCACTTCTGACAGAATTTTTGTTGCAATTTAATTTCTGACAATGCCACTTTTTTCGGACATTTTTGTGCAGGTGAGGTCCTACAACTTGTCTTTGTCACCAAAATTTATAAATTTGTTGTTTTGTGACCAAAATTATTCTGTGTATCAGTGATATCTTACCATACTCATTGTAAGCTGATGATTGCGTATTATGACAATCCATCAGCTATGCAAATCGCATCTAACTGGCACTGGATATGACTTATAACGGGCCTCCAGTAAGGCTTTAAGCTTTCTGCGAGAAAGAACATTGAGGTAGTGTTTCCATATAGGAAGATGCCGAACATCAGGCTTACACAATACCAATTCAAAATTCTGCTAGATTTCTCGGTGTCCTTTTTGATCGTATATTCAGTTGGATACCACATTGGTCAAATAAAGAATATATGTCGGAGAAAACTTAATTTACAAAAGTGCATTTCTGGAAATAGATTATAGAAAGTCTGAAAGTTTGGAAGCTCTGTACACTATGCAGAATGTCTATGTTCGTATTTGTCTTGGAACCCTGAACCCTGAGCGATCAAGTCAGGAATACCTCCCCTACGAC
>NC_091551.1:35988213-35995713 GCF_042767895.1 Penaeus vannamei | reverse complement strand
CTACAGGCCAATCTCCCCTCTCGATCAAAACAAAATCTATGAAAAAAATTTTGGTGAACAGAATGACAAGTTTCTTCGACAGCAACCACCTACTCAGTAGCAAGCAGTTTGGCTTTATATCGGAGAGATCAGCATCCGACCTACTACTACAGTTAGTCACCAGTTGGAACAAAACTCTTGATGCTGGCAAAGAAACTAATGTCGTTGCAATGGATATCGCAGGTGCCTTCGACAGTATGGTACGAAGGCATTATTTCAAAACTAAAAAGCTTTGGCATTGGTGGTGACCTCCTGAAGATGATTAAAGATTATCTACGAGGAAGAACTCTCCAAGTAGTGGCAAATGGCTACACTTCAAGTGAACACCCAATCAGTGCAAGTGTACCGCAGGGCAGCGTTATTGGCTCGCTCTTATGGAATGTCTACTTCAATGACATTCTACATCTGATCCCAGAAGCCCATGCATATGCTGACGACTGCACTTTATGATTTGCATGTGAAAAGCATGAACGCGCTGCCACAGCTGAACATATTAATAATGTGTTATCACTCATCACTTCGTGGGACCGACGATGGCAGGTCACACTCGCACCTGATAAAACCCAGGTCATGTTTATTTCCCGTCGACAGAGCACACTAACCTCCTAACCAAGCCCGCTGCCTTGTGGAATTCAAGATGAGGGAAATTGATCGCCCGGTCTACTTCCAGTCTCTGCAGCACCACAGGGACGTGGCGGCGTTGTGTGTGTTCTACAAGGTCCACCAGCAGAACAGCCCTCACCTCTCTACCTTACGACTTCAGTCCGAGGTTCGATCAACATACAACACAAGGAACAGCCACAGCCGAAGTCACGAACTCCACGTTCCCTTCGCGAGAACAGAGACCTTTCTACGCACATTTCTGCCGAAGTACTCCAGAATGTGGAATCAGCTGGTGTGAGAGACGGATTTGCAGCTTTCAACCTTACTCCAACAGTTCAAAACAGCAGTACACCTGTGGAGGCTGCAGTATGATTTCGGATAACTTTGGTGTGATAAGCTACCTTGATTTTAGCTAGTTTTTTATTTCTATTTTATAAGTTCATGGGTCATTCTAAAGATAACTTTAGCTTCATCACTAAGTGTTTTAGCAGGAAAACGACCCAAAATTAGTAATGACAGTATATTAAACTATAATAAAGTCAAAAAAAAAAAAAAAGAGAGAAAAAGGGAAAGGGGTAGGAAGTGAGAAGGTGGAGAGAAAGAGAGAGAGAGAGTGTGTAGATCAGAGAGAGAGAGAGTGTGTGTAAATCAGAGAGAGAGAGAGTGTGTGTGTGTAAATCAGAGAAAGAGAGAGTGTGTAAATCAGAGAGAGAGAGTGTGTGTAAATCAGAGAGAGAGATGGGAATTGAGAAGGAGAAAGAGAGAGAGAGCCAGACACACCTTTGGCAGCAAGAATGTGAATTATTGCCTTGCTATTCGCCAACTTGAAAGCCTTTTCAATGTCAAGGAAGGTAATAATACTGTCGACCCAATCAGTCAGGGAGTAGATAGTGGCAAGGTTGTCCTTAGTACTGAGGCCTCTGGTATAAGCATAAATATGCTGATGGGGATGCGGAATGTGGAAGAGGTCTGGTAAGAACTGCTCATTCCATCATCTTTCCTATACATGAAAGGAGAGAGATGGGTCGGTAAGATCTGGTTGGACCTGATTTGGGAATGGGCTGTATGATGGCATTTTTCCAACGTGGGGGAAGGCGACCAGCTGCAAGTGATTTGTTGAACAGCAGAGGGAGAATATTAAGTGCTTGATGTCCAAGGTGATTAAGCATGGAGTATGTTACTTTGTCCATTCCTGGGGCTGTGTCGCTACTTGTCTTCAAGGCTTTTCTAAATTCTTGTTGGGATAATGGAATGTCAGATTCTGCAGGCTCGTGAATGGCGCGAGAGATGGCTTCATCATGCAGAGGCTCTTGAGCTGCATGGCATTGTCTTGTTGAGTGAGGGAGCTGGGCGGTGTCACTCCAGTTTTTGAAGGTGATCAGAGCATCTGCCTCTCTTTGTCTGTGGGTGGGAAGGCTGTCTTTTGAACTTTCCTGAAATTGCATTTAATTTCTTCCAGAGATCTTGTAAGGAGGTATGCACATTTAGTGACTCGCACCATTCAAGCCAGGTATGTCTTAATTTCCTGGAGTGCCTTACTAATGTGTTTGTTAGCAGCACGGAAAGCGGTAAGAAGATCAAGAGATGGATGCTTTCGAAGGAGTTTCCTCATGATCAGGAGACGATGTCTGAGTTCCCTGTTCCTGTTATTGTAGAACCAGTGATTCCTATGTGAATGAAAGGAGGGAGATGTTGTGGGGAAGGCTTGAGTCGCAGCCTCATGTATAGCACCAACAAAACCAGAATCAAATTTATCAAAGTCGTCAGGGGGGACGAAGCCAGCTGCCCAATCCTCCATAAGGTCTTTGTACAATCTCCAGTCTGCTCTCCGAAGATTCCACTTGAGGATAGGAGAGGGAGTCGGAACCCGAAGGGCTTGAATGTTGGTGGTGACAGCAAAATGGTCAGACGTCAAAAAAGGGTGTAAAGACCATTTTGTCAAAGGAAGGAGAGGGGAGGAGACAAACGTCAGATTAAGCACACCCCCACAGAGATGTGTAGAGTCCCTGAAGTTTACGAGAGAAACATCCGAGAATTCTTGAAGAAGAGTACAGAGGTAGTTCCCGGTGGAGCAAGTTTTAGCAGCGGAGTTGGTAGTGGGATTATTCCATAACGGTAGAAGTTTTGAAAGCCTGTATAATTTGTAAGGTTGATATGAGTTTTGAGCAATGTTTCCTGAAGGACGACAATGTCATACCTATTTTCAGCAAGGGCAAGGGTTAAGGTGGGAAGATGAGCTTTCAGCCCATTGATGTTCCATTGTAGTATGCGTATACTGTTGGTATTGGAAGGGTCACTGTTCATATCCGTCATGATTATCGGAATCTATGTCAGAGTCAGTAATTCGTACGAGCTCGGACGAGGTCGGAGAGGCAGACTGGTCAGCAAATGAGTCCATTGAGTTATTTGTACATTCTGGAATGCGAATGACAGGAGGAGATCCGTCAGTGGAGGGGTAGATGTTTGCTGTAGTTGGTCGAGGTAAGGGGAATTCAGTAAGGAGGGGTTGGCCGTCAAGGATGTGGGCTTGTACTCGTGGCATGGGTTCACCTTCACTACCTGAAGACGATCTGCGAAAAGGTTTCCTCTGAGAATGATCAGGGGTTGGCACGGAAGTTCCGTCAATGCCTAGTGGACTTGCTGGGCGATGGAGTGAAGCTGCGGGTAGATCAGGGCCAGCGATTTGTGATGAAGTTTTAGAGGACAGCATGGAGCCCTGTGGAGACTTCTCCGTGTTGAGGGTTGAGTGATTTACAGAGGAGGTGGAGGAAGTCTGATTTCTATCTGCTGTGCAAAGTACTTTGCTTACAGCAAGGACATTTGAGACAAGGGCTTGCACATGCTGTTGATCCACTTGTCTGCCAACAAGCAAGAGACCCATTTGTAGGATGGAAGTGAGGAATTCCATATCTCTAGTAGTCACTTTGTGAGACAGTGACAGATAGGCTGTGGCGGAATGGAGATGAGAGAGGCAGAAGAAGGGCTAGAAGCGTCTGCTGCAGCTGTAACTGCTCTGGCATAACTTCTGGTGGGAGGATGCAAGCTGGAGGATGGAGGAGAGTTAGTACTCACTGGTCAAAGCTGTTGAGCGACTTTGTGGACTTGTGGTCTGGAAGAACGGAGCCCTGGAGGGATGTTGAGGCGTTTACGCCTTTCTTCACAAACGGGATTCCAGGCATGATGGCCTAATCCGCAGTTGGGGCATTTGGCTGTTGGTTTTGTTCCATTTTTTATGTTCTGGATGCATACATCTGTGAGGTGTTCCTCATAGCAGACACCGCATCTGGGCTTGGACCTGCACTTTGTCACATGATGGTCGAAACGTTGACATTGGGTGCAGCGGAGGGGTTCCCGATAATATTCACGGAGGGTGTACGTTCCAAAAATTCCCAAATTGAGTTCGGCAGGAGGCTCACCACGGAGAGTAACTAAAACTTGGCGGGTTTCTTCTTTGGATGTCCTAACTTTGAGGAGAGTGGCTGATTCAACCAATGGCTGGTTTTCAAGACGATCCATGGGAAACCCGATGGGATAGCTCTCAAAAACCATCTTAGTTATTTACGGCGGAGGATCATAAAGATTGACGGCAACAGTTTTTCCATCACTGAGCACAGCAGCATTTCGAAGTATCAGTAAACTGGCATTGCCCTTGGCCTGCAGAATGTAGTCTCCTATAGGCGTGATTTTAGTGGAGACCTACAAGGACGGGAACTCTTTATCGAGTGCGAGGAGAGCTTCAATTGATGAGGAAAAATCCTCAGATTCGGTGATGACAAACTTTGTCATAAGAGGAACATTAGCTATCTGCACCTGAGAGGCATCAGAAGCCGCAGTGGCACTTGTCAATGAAACTGGAGACGTGTGGCTGTCAGTGGTGTCCATCATAACTGCTGAAGTCTCAGTTGGTGTTTCGCTATCTTGGATGCGAGAGGGCTCTGGCTGCGGCCAATCTAATGACCCCCCTTGTGGCATTTTCCGCAGGGCTCACCGTCTCTCTGGAGGGGGACACTAAGGGAGAGTGAAGTGGCCAAAACCAATGGGATAATTAAAAGAAAACAACAGCTCCTTATGTCCGGGATGACAGCAGACTGTCTTTTACAGGAAAAGATTCCTGTAATGGAGGAACAGCGAAGATGAGTCGCGATGCCGGGCAGCTGGTGGACGCTCACTAGTCTTGTTCCTTCGCTAACAATAATGATACCTAGACAGCCAACAAAAGACTACAAAAAAGCAGACTGGCAAAGGATACAAAGAAAAATTGAGCAACACAAGAGCGATACAGCTGCATAATAAACCACACACCGAGATCGACAAAGCGGTGGAACAATGGGAAAAAGAAATACAGCAAAAGAAGACTGTATTCCAAACACTCTTCACAATTCCCCATCACAAATCAAATCATCACCTTAACGTCTTAAAAACCCTCTATCAAGAAATCATAAGACGAAGTGAAACATCAGGATGGAGTGAAGAGTTAAGGCAGAGATACAGGGCTCTGCAAATCCAGCTCAAAGAAACCTCTAAAAACCTAAATCATGAAAACTGGGGAAACTTACTAAAAGAATTAACCGTGCATTCAGCAGGGAAAGACCCCAAGACATTCTGGAATAAAATAAAGATTGAAAGGAAATGACACCCCAACCAGCCCATACCTTCTTAAGCCCCAGAATGAGAAGATTTACAAAGACGCCGAGAAAGAGAAATTACACATGTTCTGGCCCAAGGCCTTCAAAATATCCGACTTCGACGACCAGTTCGAAAATGTAATTCGCAGAGATCTTGAAAGATTTCCGAGAAAACTCGTCCCTTACCAAACCATAAACCTCGGGATGCTACTCGGTCGTTTTGCAGCTGAGTGTGCTGATTGACCGACGGCTGCATCCTTATGTCTCGCGTCGTGGCGAATCAGCGCCGTGGACCTCGGCATGGCATGTCGGCTGTCTTGTTGTAAGGGTAATTACCCCGAGCGAGGCTGCGCAGGGCGAGGTACCGCCGGTACCGATGTGATTGTGGCGTCCGCCAAAGGGGTAGGAAATGAGAAGAAGAAGAAGGAGAGAGAGAGAGAGAGAGAGAGAGAGAGAGAGAGAGAGAGAGAGAGAGAGAGAGAGAGAGAGAGAGAGAGAGAGAGAGAGAGAGAGAGAGGAGAGAGAGAGAGAGAGAGAGAGAGAGAGAGAGAGAGAGAGAGAGAGAGAGAAAGGAAAGGACATCTTTCCTGGTTCCCCCTAAAACGTCGTCCATGCTCTGTGTTGCCATCGCGTAACTTGCCTCGGCCACTGTAGGGCAGCACTTACAAATCGTATCCCGTCCACGGACCTCGGTCCACGGTAGGCTTCAGGAGGAGACACTGTAGGCCAGGTTCACAATTTCAGAGATTTATATGTGTTGGGGAATTGAAACTAAAGACGTATTTGTTTTGGAAATAAGCGAAACTGGAAAAAGTAAAGTACAATTCTACACTAGTCCTTGTTTTCCATTTTTTGTCGGGTGTGGTTGGCTTTGGAGTTGGGGTAGCCTTATTATTGAGGAAACACTGGCCTCGGTAGACTTTTATTTTGATGTTGCATTTGTTAATAAATCTGAAGATTGAATGCGTAGATCACAGATTTATTGGATAGATTTAATGTAACCACAAATATTAAACATTGAATTGGGAAAGTGATTATTTCCTGGCATTTGACAGTGAAGATTCCAGTATAAGCTTTTAAGACTAATATGACAGAAAGATCACCTATGAGAATGTTAAGATTACCATCAAGGTAAACAGTGCCCGGGATTAATAGATTTACTTGTTCAAAGCACTTTTCATATCTTTGCAACTTGCAAAACAAATTATTCAGATGCAATGATGCTATAGCCTCTGCACTTCCTGCTCTGGCAAAGACAAATAAAACTATTCGAGTATATTTGACATGAATGTGCCTGGACTGGTTCTTACCAGATTCCTTGATAGGAATGACAAGTGTAAGCTCGGTAAAGTTTACAAGGCAACTGTTTGTGTGTCTCTAACAATAAAAATCATTCCCCGTAACATGGCTGGATTAAACCTCAGAAAGCAATTGTTGCCTTACCTCTCCGTTTTGATGGTTGGCTAGTGAGTATTGGGGAACAATGAAAACTAGATATGCAAAAGTTGAATATTCTCATTCTAATTGAAATCAATAATTGCATGAAAGTGAAATAATTAGTGTCCAAACATGATTAAAATAAACATTTAAACATTTAACTGATGTTGCTCATGTGTTCATCATGGTGATAGATGCTACTCAGTCCCTAACTCCTTATTACAATATATTCATATATATGTGTCTCTCTCTCTCTCTCTCGCCCTCTCTCTCTCTCTTTCTCGGCCCTCTCTCTCTCTCTTTCTCGCCCTCTCTCTCTTTCTCACCCTCTCGCCCTCTCTCTCTCGCCCTCTCTCTCTCGCCCTCTCTCTCTCTCTCTCTCGCCCTCCTCTCTCTCTCTCTCGCCCTCCTCTCTCTCTCTCTCTGCTGCCTCTCTCTCTCTCTCTCTCTCTCGCCTCTCTGTCTCTCTCTCTCTCGCCCTCTCTCTCTCTCTCTCTCTCTCTCTCTCTCTCTCTCTCTCTCTCTCTCTCTCTCTCTCTCTCTCTCTCTCTCTCTCTCTCTCTCTCTCTCTCTCTCTCGCCCTCGCTCTCTCTCTCTCTCTCTCTCGCCCCCCCCCCTTCTCTCTCTCTCTCGCCCCTCCCTCTCTCTCTCGTACTCTCTCTCTCCCTCTCTCTCTCTCTCTCGCCCTCTCTCTCTCTCTCTCTCTCTCTCTCTCTCTCTCTCTCTCTCTCTCTCCCCCTCTCTCGCCCCCTTCTCTCTCTCTCTCGCCCTCCTCTCTCTCTCGCCCTCTCTCTCT
>NC_091551.1:35968213-35975713 GCF_042767895.1 Penaeus vannamei | reverse complement strand
CTCTTGCCCTCTCTCGCTCTCTCTCTTGCCCTCTCTCGCTCTCTCTCGCTCTCTCTCTCTCTCGCTCTCTCTCTTGCCCTCTCTCTCTCTTGTCCTCTCTCTCTCTTGCCCTCTCTCTCTCTCTCGCTCTCTTGCCCTCTCTCGCTTTCTCTCGCTCTCTTGCCCTCTCTCGCTCTCTCTCTCGGTCTCTCTCTCTCTCTCTCTCTCTCTCTCTCTCTCTCTGTCTCCCTCTCCCTCTCTCCCTCCCCCACTTTTTCTCCTTCTATCTCCCTCTTTCCCACCCTCCCCTTTTCTCTATTTTCTATGCATTGATGGCTGCAGATGATATTAGTCACCGAAAATCTGATTGCTGAGCTAATTTGACCTCATCTTTGTAAAAATGAACCAGCACATAATTGAAATTGTAATTCTATATGTACTGAAGTTTAGTATGTTTATTAATCATACTTCGGGTATTATATATCCTTTTTCCTTTTTAGCCAACTTGTTAATCATTATTTACTTTGTAATTTCTTTCTTTTCAGGGTGTTTCAAGGCAGGGGAGGCATTTAAGGCCCCCAGTCCCAGTGAAAAGATTTGAAAGAAAAGGTTGAATAAATCAAAATAGCATTGTTAGCAAGTGCTATCCTGTAATAAGCTTTGATCTGAAGTTCTATAAGTAATTATTTTTAAGATGTAGGCCAAATAGAGGCTTTGTTCAGAGTGAGTGCCTGCTTATGAAGCAAACATTAGATAACTTTCATTGTGAAATGGAAGGCCTGAACTTGGCTTACAGTAAAAAGAAAACGCAAGAAAACAAATTGCATAACACACATGATTTATGTTTTTTTTCTGGTTGTTCAGAGGATACTTGGAAAACAAGTAGCAGTCATAGTTCAGACATCTTGCAACTGCCAGAAACTATTGTGAATGGAGATGCTTTTGAATTAGAACTTACAGATGATGAAACTCTACTGAGTTTTCTGTCTGTTGAAGAGAGTTGTGAAAATGAATTTTCCACTGATTGCATTAGTGAATCTGCAGTGGTAGAAATGTCTAGTGTTACTTTAGACAGTATCCTAAGTAATACAGTAAATCAGATATTTGGAACAGAAGATACAGGAAAAGACTCTACTGATACATTTGACCAAAATGACAACACTAGGAAATGCTATGGATGCAATATGTAATAATATAGGGAATTGTAATTGCATTGATGATAATTCTACTTCTGCTGAGCCACTGAAAGCCATTCCTTCTCATCTTGGAGAAAATAGTATTGGGGCACAGAGTTCACTACAAACCTACTTCTTTTGACAGGATTGCCCAGATTTTACCTGAAGAGAAACCGTTTCATTTTTAACAAATGCTTATCAGAATATAGAAAGATGTGATCCCAATGAAAGCAAAAAATATTATTCCACATAAAAGTGTCTTTTACTGATCTGAGTAACAAAAAAAAAGATACATTATTTAGCTTACAGGAATTTTTACCTGTAGATATAAGCAGTGCGCCATTTTCAGCAAAAATTCAGTTGGTATTTTCAGTGATCATGAGGAAGAAAGTGCAGATTGGTACTTTTCATTGGGGATCTGTTCAAGAAACAGAGGCTCAGAAATCTGCAAGACTACCAGTATCAAATATTCTAGGGGATTGTTTTGATAGCTGGGAGAAAAGAGAATGTAAAGAAATGTTATTTGGCACTAGTCAAATTTGGGCAGCACTTTCTGGAACAAAGGGAAATGAATTGTATTTTCATGGATGAACCATCTAGGAGCACCTGTATATTTCCAACCATGCCAAATATGCTTTTCCATGAACCCCCATATGCCATCTAATGCTGAAATTCTTCAACCTTCTGAAACCACAGGTAACCATCCTTTACCTATACACACACTTGGCAAAAAAAGTTACAAGTCAGATCCAGAACTTATCTCATCAGTGCCTCCAGAGTTCACTAGGCCTGGTAAAAGTGATGTCTTACAAACTGTAGAAACAAAGAATGTAGCAACAAAAGTAAAAGAGACTTGGGAAAAAGTCAATCTATATTTGATCACTGGAAGTACCAATAGGAAGAACTGTCAGTGATGTGGTGTGGACCATGCAAACCCCCCAAAAAACCATCAGTTTCCCTCCTCTGCTCTTAAACTGTACCTGTGTACAGATTCCAAAGAATAGTGCTACTCATGATTTGGTAAGTGCATGCAATAGGCCAAAATCAGGGAATAATGTTAATGCAACAGCTTTGAATGACAGGCATTTGATTAAGCAAGATGTTGAAGACACAGAAGATATACTGGAGGAGAGAAAAACAGAGAATACATCTCATCTGAAATGTGAAGGTGTAAGTGATAAGGGAACAAGGATTTTGTGACACAAAGGATCTACATAGGATTACTCAAGAAACCGGTCTAGAGAGAATAGCATTTTCTTCAGCACAAGTGGGAGCTGCCTCATTTGTGAATCTTACTTCCCTGATATTGATTCTTTCTTCGGCAGCAACACTCCTTCAAGCCAGTTTCAGTTAGATATTGAAGATCTTCCCTTTCAAGTTCCTCAAGAAGTGGACAACATAGCATCAGAGAATGATGCAACTGAAACTAATGTGAATCTTTCTGAATTTTCATTGGAAGCGAATAAATATAGTGAATATAAGGTTGTTACTCCTGATATTCCTCATAAGTTGTCAGAAGACTCTAGGTATTCAGTTTTTTCAAAATCCATCATGTAATATGAATGAATTTGATACTCTTTTAGATTCCTTTATGTGTAATGTTGAGAGTGCACGCAGTAATGCAGACAGTGTGAGCATTTATTCAGTAAACAAAAATTTTATAAATCTAAAAACTATCCTAAATGATTCCATGACACCAGCTAAGAACAATAATCCTGTAGATGAAATATTAAAGATGGTTTTCCCTAAGTGAACTGGGTGGAGAGAGAGATGTGTTCATAGCTACCAGTAACAATCTGTCATATAATATGGAGCATTTACTTTGTGAAGATATAGCACCTGAAATGAATAGCCTTTTTCTGATTCTTCAGCATCTCAGCTGATTCATCCCAAAAAAAGAAGACTTTGAAGCCCACAATTTTCCCAGGTGCATTCTGCTGGTCAAAAATCACGCAGGAACAGTGCAAAAAGGGGGAAAAAAACTAAAGTTAAGGTGCAGTCCATGGGTAAACCAATTTTAAAATGTGTTGTACGAGGACAGGTTGTTGAAAATATTTCTCAGAAAGGGATAAGAACACTTCGCTTTGTTCTTGACAAGGAGAGAAGATTGGAGAAAATCAAGATGGCACAGGTTTGTGGCCCCCCTCAGGGAGGAATTTAATCCTGATCAGTTTAGTTTAACTCAGGGAACTGGTGTTTCATCACTGGCAAACAAGGATATTGTTGGTGACAGATGTGTGCTGGAGGATATAATCTGATTTTCCCCTCAGACCCCTTTTAGGTCAAATGAAGAATCACTTGAATCCAGTAGCTTTGTCTTGCCAATTGTGGTGAGACAGGCTTAAGTGTCACTATACCAACAAATACTCCCACAAGTATCACTTCTTTCTTTCCTGCAACCAATCCAGGATGTATTTGCCAAACTTGCTCCAATTCTTCCATCTCAATACTATAAAACGGTTGATACAAGAAACCCCCATGCTAACTAAACCACAAGTATGCACACTCCTGCCATATATGCCAGAGAAAAGAAACAGTTTAGTGCATTCTCAAAAATGAAACACAAATGATTGTTCCAAACTCATTAGCTGCTGTCCCAATAAAAAGTGGTGTATTGCAAGTTTCATTGAGCCCAGTAACTTCAGCTGAACCACATTATGTTGTGGTGCCAACAATAACACATACCAAAAATGCATACAAAACACCTACCATTGCAGATTTAGTTTCTTACCCCCTTTTACCACACAAAATTTTGAACAACAATGAGGCTCAAAAACCCAAACTAGTAACAAGCAACAAGTCAATCCAGGTCAAGTCATGTGCATCCAAATTGCTCCTAAGATCAGATCAGGCAAGTGTTTCATCATGTAAACTCTGCCAAAGTACCTCTTGGTCAGATGAAATCAAGAAAGTTCTTCATCCTGTGAAAATATTTGTCAGCACCAAATCAAAGCCAGTGTTAACAACTGTACCCAAGAATTCATGCATGGATATCTATCCAAACAAACCATATGTAGATGAACCAAGACTAAATTCTGAGATAGTACAGTCTCTGCAACAGAACATTTTGAAAAGAAAAGGCACATCCAGATATAGTACGTAAAAAAATTCAGCAGAGTGTTTAGAAAGATGAATTGAGAATACGATTCCCAGATATCCCAGAACCAGTTCTGAGTAGGTTGAATATACACTCCGCAGGCAATTCATAGGGGCTATTTTAGTGTGCTTGACCTGCAGACTTTACGTGCTCAAGCCTTGGCTCTTCGTCTTAGGATTATTTTTCGGGAACATGTGAGCAAATGTATTGCTAGGAACTGTGTAATGTGTTTAAATTTTCTTAAAAGAACGGCAAAAATTGTCATGGGTAGAAAGAGAGGCGCCATTTGGGACAGCGTATTTTTAAAAAGGGGGAAGAAATATGAGATCAAGTGGAAGGGGTAGAGCTCGTGGGAAGAGGGGCAGCCGAGTAAGAGGAAGCAGTTTGGGTGAGAGAGATGATCCCACTTATGAACCACCATATAGCTATATAAGCTCAAAGAGGAGGAGAAATGAGGTTAATTGCAGTGTATTAGATGGCAAGGGAGGAAATCTAAGAAGAATGTGTGTTCAAGACTGCAATAATGTTCAAGCAATTATAAAAAGATTTTGTAGGGGCAAGATTCATATATGATTATTGTAGATTTCGTAAGTGTTACTCAGAAACAAATATACATGAGCTTACAAAATCACTTGATGTTATAGATGTTAAATCACAGACCTGTGATGATATGTACTTGGCATATTATTGTAATAGGTCATATCAGAAATACTTTCAAAATATGCAAGATATAGAAATGCATCCTGTTGTTCAAGAGTCATTCAAAACCCAGGTTGCATATTATGTCAAGAAAAGATATGTACATTTATGACCAGAAAGACTGGGAAAAGCAACAAATAGAAAATGATGGAGGGGAAGGGTTTTTTATGATTTGTCAATCAAACAGCATGTTGAAAAAGGTAAGAAAACGGTCAGATGTCTATACTTGTATATGCTTATTCTTGCTCAATGATTTTGTGAATTTTTTAGGTTGGGTGTTTGTTTTGATCACCTAAAAAAGAAGGTACATGGTAATTTTTTGAGGATATCACCATTACTCTGTTAACTGAGCTGTTATATAGAATCATTATAATGAAAATGTGACTGCTATGGCTTTTTCTTTGTCACATAGGCTTCATGATAGAATATTCTTTTAAGGAGTTCTTGATCAGTCATTAATGATATTTAATGATATAATGATGATTAAAGAAGAAATTAGTAACTGTTGTCTCGGTTCACCTTTTCTTCAGAATTTTGTATTCCATTCAATGATGGAGACACCAACCATTCAAAGGGTGCTTCTCAAAAACCACAGTATTATGATCTTCATTCACTCAGCATTGGACCCCTCAAAGTCTCTGCCAAGTATGATCGAGGGATTTTGCCGAGAAGCTAAGGGGGTTATTTTCAAAACCAGCCAAGTAAGTAAAGAGGAACACAGCTCTTTGTTGGTTCTGGAAATATTAATATATGTATATGATTACAAGTATTACATATAATAGGGTGTATCAAATTCAAGAATCTTCAGCTATCTGACCGTAAGTTGCCACTGAAGTTGAACATAAAGATAAGCTTTTGGGTGGGTATTCAGTACCAGTAGCATGTCTATTTCTTCTTTTATTCTTATTTCTTTTTAAATCAAAGTATTAGGTGGCTAATAAAATGACTTTCGTAGCTGACAACTGACTTTAGAAATGCACTTAAATTTTTTCCTGTAGCAGACAATACTATGTTGGCTAACAAAATGACATTTGGACAATATAGATAACATTTGGCATGCCTGTGCAGCATGAGTATTGAATTGCATAAATTGCATATTTTGATACAATGGCAATTTTTTCAGATTATCTTTTCATAACTGATGGATTCCTCTCACTTTCTACTATGCAGATATAGAAATTATGCTGCTGAACCCACACCCCCAATATACCCACAGTCTTGGGCCCCCCGATAGCAGGGGAGGACATGAAAAGTACCAGAGAAATTATTAGGTAAATTATCAATAATATACAGAGCATTGGTCAATATATAGTTGAGTGCAGGGTTCTAATGTCCCCTTGCAACCTCCCCATGCAGGGAGCTGCTGCCCCCCCTACCCCCACCCTAGACAACAAAGAATCTACCATGTATGTACAACAGGATATATCGTAGGACAGGCTCAGCCATGGACACCTGTGTGTCACTCATAGACTCCCTACCCTACTGTGAATATGATTGATTCTTTCTTACATTTGAGAGATTTATGGGGCAGTAGCCCCCTAGGAGGGGGTCGTAGGGGGCACAGCTTGCAGTAATAGACACTGTAGTGACTGATTTTGTGTATATTATTCTATATTTTACCCCGCTATTTCTCTGGTATGGACATGCACGCCCTGGCCTTTTCACTAATTCCTGCCCCTAAGCCCCCTGGGGATAAAGGGAGGCTCCAGGGGAGGTAGGCCTTGCCAGTCCTCCCCCCAGAGATAACCCATTGGCACTGTCATATATAATTGAAAATACTGGGGGGAGGGGAAATGCCCCTCCTACCCACCAAGAGAGGGAACCCCACACGTGGATGATAGGTCCTGCAGCCTGCCGCCCCCTTTTATATAGGGCAGTATTGGCGGGGGTGGCAGAGGTGGCGTCCACCCGGAGTGACTGCCCCCGGAGGGTTAAACCTCAGGTGGGAAGTCAGGGTGGGGTCTTGGAACATCGCTCATTGCGTTAGGATGATTGATTGCCTCTATTATCAAGGTAACTGGGGAGGCTAAGAGTTGAGGTGGCTGCTCTCTCGAAGGTGAGAAGACCTGGCTGTGGCACTATCAGTGTAGGTGGCTACACCACATTACTGGTCAGGCCACAGCAATGGTCACCATCTTCAGGGAGTAGCCTCAGCTATCTCCAGGAGGCTCCAGCCCTCAGTGGTAGAGGTTACTCCAGTCGATGAGCATATAATGGTATTGAGACTGAAGGTAGCATTTGGGCTTCATGTCTCATTGCTGTGTACTCTTTTACAGATGTTTGTAAACTCGACATGAAGGAGGTTCTACACCAAACTAGCATCTGTGGTAGACAGTTGTCCCCGAGGCGAGATATTTGTATTGTTCTGGGTGACTTCGGTGCAGTATCTGGCTGTGATTGAGCTGGCTATGAAGTGTTTGTAGGTCCTCATAGTTTGGGAACTGATGCCAGCAGCGAGAATAGCCTCCTTTTTTTCCCGGGACTTTGTAAGGTCCCATAAATTGAGGATTTCTGGCTCTTGATATCAGCTCTCAGACCCACATTGTTGGA
>NC_091551.1:35949189-35959189 GCF_042767895.1 Penaeus vannamei | reverse complement strand
ATATAATATAATATAAAAAAATCCCTGCTAAGTGCCAATAATATACATTTTCTGTATAGTTATATAACGCACTGCAGATGTAAACAACTTTGCGTTTCCCGCGTTTTTTCAGTCGCGGATGCGCTAGATTTAGCAGGAACACATGTTAGCGCCTGGCGATCGCCCATCTTTGGGAACATAAGGTTTTAAAGTAAGGCCTTCCTCACTCAGATGATTGCCTGGCGCAGCATCGCCAGGCGATCGCCAGCATGGGCGGAAGGTTTTTAAAGTACGGGCCTTAGTATGAAGCTTGGGTTGGCAATAAATCTTTTGTGACATCAGTCCTGGAACTTTTCTGACACATTTCGTATATATATGTGTGTGTGTTGTATTTGTGTGTGTGTGTATATATATATATATATATATATATATATATATATATATATGTATGTGTGTGTGTGTGTGTGTGTGTGTGTCTGTGTGTGTGTATGTTATAGATAGATAGAAAGATAGATATACATATAAGAACAGTAATATATGCACAAAATTCAAAACGAAAACAGCTAGAATAAGACATGAGAATAAACGTTACCTTTCGAACTCTTCACGAGTTCTTCTTAAGAGGAATATTAAACCGAAATGGATTCACTTTGGTTTCTTATTTGGCTGAAGAGGAACTCGTGAAGATTTCGAAACGAAACGTTTATATTCATAGCTTATTGTGGCTTTTCCCTTTTCACACACACATATATATATATATATATATATATGTGTGTGTGTGTGTGTGTGTGTATGTATGTATATACATATATATAGATAGATATAGATATATATATGTATATATGTATATATTTATATATACATGTATATATATATATATATATATATATATATATATGTATGTATGTATGTATGTATATATGCACATATTATTTGTGTGTGTGTGTGTGTTTGCTAAGGCTCATAACCATCGAGTAATAGTTCTTAAAAAATTCGGTGTGTGGGTGGGCGTAGCTTTACATGTATATGAGCATGCGCATTATGCCTTGCTTATTTACGGAAAAGGATTGCAACATAATTCATTTCTCTCAACTTTATCCGTCACTTAGTCGTGGAATATATGAAAATAAAAGATGGCATTTTCTGGAACCTTATAGACCTGTTCTTGCCAACCTATCCTCTTAGACTCATGTATGTTTTATGTATATATATATATATATATATATATATATATATATATATATATATATGTGTGTGTGTGTGTGTGTGTGTGTGTGTGTGTGTGTGTGTGTGTGTGTGTGTGTGTGTGTGTGTGTGTGTGTGTGTGTATGTGTGTGTGTGTGTGTGTATGTGTGTATAACGAAAATATTAGTAATAATGACAGTAATCATAGTAATAAAAATACTTACTGGAATGATAC
This sequence comes from Penaeus vannamei, assembly GCF_042767895.1. Taxonomy (NCBI): domain Eukaryota; kingdom Metazoa; phylum Arthropoda; class Malacostraca; order Decapoda; family Penaeidae; genus Penaeus; species Penaeus vannamei. The sequence goes on along the minus strand of NC_091551.1, from coordinate 35,957,790 downwards.
AATTGGGAGCAATAAAGGAACTTTAAAAAATAAGCAGCGCCACTTTAATTCAGCTTGTTCAATTCGAAAATGAAATGCACTGTTCCGTAGAGTGACCTGGTATGGTTGTTATTGGAATGAAATGCTTCATTATCACAAATAAAAGTGGAATTTTCATTTCAGTTACAGTGAACCCTCGCTATAACGCGGTTCACCTTTCACGTTCTCGCTGCTTCACGGATTTGCATTGTGCATTGTGTTCTACATTCTGATTTGCTAAACAGTCTCTCCGCTTCTTCTCTACCTGTGTGTCAAAAACGTTACAGTTTAATATGTACATGTACGTAAAACAGCTTGCCCATGAAGCATTCAGTTCGTATTGATGATTAAAATTATTATTTTACAGTACAGTAGTTATTTGTAAAAAAAAAAAAAAACGTTTATACAGTACTTTTATTTGTTAAACAAATGCTTGGGCCTGTAAAAAGGTTTTGTTCTTTGGCCTCAATGTATTGTAGAGCATTTCATTGTATAATAATTGTAAAAAAAATAAAGGTTCCTACTTCAAGAATTTCGCCTATCACGGGTTCTTTTTGGAACGTAACCCCCGCGGAAAACAAGGGTTCACTGTATTGTAATTATAGTATAGTAAATTATACAAAGTCATGTTGGTATCTCATGGCACTCTCTGATTGGCTAAACCCGATGACGTAATATAGCTCCGCCCCTTTCTCACTCCTGTCAACCTGTGTGTGTATTAGGGAAAAAAATCCCTGTAGATTTGATTAAAATATAATTCAGCAATAAAATAATTAAGAAAGACATGAAAATTAAGAAAGCCTACCAGGATTATCCTCTATACCTGTCTTACAAGGACCTTTGGAGGAATAAGAGAAATAAAATAGATACCAATACCATGACTCATGATGGCAGTAATGATGATATTGTCTGCAATAGGCGCTCTGCCAAGAAATCGTCCATCCAAAATCAGAAGTAAGAAAGTTGAAAAGACAATCACATCAATTCGCGAGCAAGGAAAGAAAAAGAGAAAGAGATAACTATATGAAATGGACCAAACCAACGCACGAAACGAGGGTGTTCAAGTATTGGTTTTCCCTCGAGGTCGACGCACCCCCCCCCCAACCCCTCCCCCTCCCTCACGCAAAAAAGGGTAAAACTGCACAGAAAACGAAATGCAGGAAATGCTCTTGTGAAGAGGCGGAGAAACTTGGAATTCTGGGTTGGCTTTTTTATTTACTTATTTCTCGGGCGTGTGGGTCTTAGGATGGAATTGTGATGCTATTGTTGTCCATCATGCAAGCAGTTGCATGATGACTATTATGATAATGATAAAGACTAAGATTATTTCGATGTTGATTTTGTCATCATAATCTCTTACATATTGCATATCTATTTCTACAGAGTTTGTCTACGTATATAGTAATATATATATACATACATGTATACATATACATGCATATATATATATATATATATATATATATATATATATATATATATATATATATATATATATATATACACATATATATACGTCATTTGCACTCACTATACTTCGCTCACATCTCTAGCACACTCAACTTCTGTAAGACTCAGGAAGCCATTACAATTACACTCAATTCAGGAACGTTCCATTAAAACAAAATAGGAGGAGAGAGAAGAAAAGGGCGGGAAAAGGTGAACTTCCTCTGTCTAAAACGTATTCGGATTTGCCGGTCCGCGAATCCGTAGCTCTTCCGTAGTTCCCGGTTCGCTCTCGTCCAAGACCTTCATTTCTTCGGCTTCCTCTCCCCGGCGGCGCGTTTGGAATGCCGTCGATGGAATGGTGGCGCCGGGGTTGGCATTTGGCTCTTTGTTGTCATTGTCTTACCTTTTTATAGGACCATTACTATTGTTATTATGATTATTATTATTATTATTGTTATTATTATTATTATTATTACCATTATCACACACACACACACACACACACACACACACACACACACACACACACACACACATATATATATATATATATATATATATATATATATATATATATATATATATATATATATATATATATATATATATATATATACATGATGAAATTTCTCTAGGCTGCCCTAGTATTAGCAAAGTTTTGGATCAGCCCTAGGAATAAGTGGAAAGAAAAGAAGAGAGAGAGAGAGAGAGAACTATATAAAAATAGACCACTCGCTCTGCCATCCAAGGCCGTACACCTAAGCTTCTCTTTGACCAAGTCCTCCTCTCCCCCCCTTGGCCTCCGCCCCCCCTCCTTGGCCTCCTCTCCCCCCCCTTGGCCTCCTCCCCCCCTCCTTGGCCTCCTCTCCCCCCCCTTGGCCTCCTCCCCCCCTCCTTGGCCTCCTCTCCCTCCCCTTGGCCTCTTCTCCCCCCCCCCCTTGGCCTCCTCTGCCAACCTTGAAACGGAATAACAAAAGACCTTATATAGAAAGCTGTTTGGCGAGTTCTCCTCAGGACTCGAGCACTGTAGCCTTATTGTGTTATTGATCTGTGTATCTGACATCATCTCTTCACCATAAGCAAAGTGTGCGTTGCTAATCTGTGGCTATATTCATTTATTTATTTATTATTATTATTCTATTTATATTTATTTATTTATTTATAACATTTATTGACATGAAAGAGAGAATGACGATCTGCTTTAAACGTAATCGTTAGAAGTTCTGACATGAAATACGAAGAGAGACTCGTTTGTAGTAATAGAAAGATGAGGCAGTTGGTACAAAACAAACAAAAGTGTAAAATATCAAAAATGTAAAATAAAGTCCTTGGTATTATTGACGAAACGATCATTAATGGATTCGGTGTAATTTTGATTATTAATTTTGACTCCTGTTTGCATCTGATTAGATTTTTGTTAACTCTGTGTTGACTGTTTGTGTGTAAGTTTTTTTTTTACAGTTTTTTTTTTTATGTTTAATTTTTTCCTGATTTTACTTATTCAACTAACATAGCATTGAACGAATTTGAAGCATTATCCCTTTTATCATTATTAACATCATTAATATCATCATGATCATCATTATAACCATCATCAACAACTTTACCATCATCATATTCATAAATATAGTAAGTCTAGTGATAGCATCATTATTTTTATCATGTCTACCATTTCCTATAATCATAGTAGTAATTAACATAATCATAATCATCGCTCCATTACTGTCGCCTTATACTGATGATACACACAGAACAATATGCTCTATATAGACTTAATGATGATAAAGATTATTAATCATGATAAGGATTATAATTGATTTGATAATGATAGTAATAATGATAGTAATACTACTACTACTACTAGCACTACTACCACTAGCACTACTACTACTACTACTACTAATAATAATAATAATAATAATAATAATAATGATGATAATGATAATAGTAACAACATTAATGATAGTAATGATAATGATAATAATGATAACAATAATAAAAATGATAACACCAGCAACAACAATAAGGGTTCTAATTAATTATGATACGGATTAATCTTAATAAGGATTCCCACTTGGATCACGATACGCAGAGGGCATCCAATCAGAGAGACAAATAAGATTAAGATTTTAAAATTTATACTGAAATCTGATAAAGGACTTAATTCATGTTTCATCTCCCTTTCCCATATTATTTATCGATACAAGGCTTTATTTCTTGAATCTTGATAGCATAAGAATATCAACAGACCTTTGCAAGCTACCGAGTCGATGTTTACAAAGGTATCAAATTTCCATTTTTTTTTCTTTTTTTTTTTTAATCACTATGCTCTAAGCCTTCAACTTCCGGAGGCTTTTCACTAAGGTTTCATTTGCCTTGATTAATTTCTTTTCCCTCGTTATTTTTTTTCGTTTTTTTTTTTTTGGGGGGGGGGGATTTGGTGGGTATTTTTGGTATATAAAGTGTTCTCGTTTTGTTTGTTTTGTTTTTGCTTTTTGGGGGTTAAGGTTTACATAAGAGGTTTATGGGGATTTGTTGAATGGTATATGTTTAGATAACATTGTTATGTTTCAGATAATTATTATAATTAATCTGTCACTTATAAGATAATTATCATCAGAAGTTTATTACTTACAAAATTCTTTTTATGGTCAACTTGCGTGTTACCAAGTGATTATCACCATAAGCTTATCAATTATTGATTTACTATCATTGCCAGCTTGTCACTTATCAAATCATCATAACCACCAGCCTGTTACATATCAGATGATTAACATCACTAATATGTCAACTTCCCCCCGGTCATCAGGAGCATCTGCGCATGAATGAAATAAATCTGTGTTACGTCACTTTTTTATTACTTTCGTGAGACTTATTTCTTAAGTTTTTTCTCGTTTCTTGTCGTATTCTTGTTTTTCTTCTTTGCTTTCTTCTTCGTCTTTTCCTAATTTTTCATGTTTTATAAATCTCTGAAAATCAGGGACAAAGAATAGCAACATTTCGTATCATCATAAACATTGTCACTTGTTGCGATTTTTTTTTTTTTTTTTTTGGGGGGGGGGTTACAGTTTTCTCAATTAATTTTTTTGTAAACAGCCGTCCTTTACTTCAACATATAGCATATCTTTAATCTCACAGACCACTGCTAATTTCTTTTTTTCAAGCTCTGCAGAACCAGTTGTGCAAAAAAGTTTATCATTCTCTATCATCCCTTCTTATGACCGTCGGTACAATACAACTTTCCTCAGTATTTCGTCAAGACAACCGAAGGCACAACTCAGCATGTCCTGGATTCTGTGGCTGAGCAATAACAAAGAATAGAAGTCCTCCAACACATCCCTGCAAAACAAGAACAAACAACAAAAGGAACAAACGACAAGAAGAACAAACAACAAAAAAGAACGACGGTGCTGTGTCCAACGATCAGTGCTCTTTCCCATAAAGATTTTTATCTTTATGAGAAATGTCTTCTCATCCGGGCATTGCAGCAATATGTACCACAGAGGAGTACATGTTCTGCAAATCCGAGTCGTTTGTCTTCTGTGGTTATCGACTTCTTAAGCGCCTCGTGCCGTACGGGCCAGGAAGACGTCCCTTGCATGTGCGGCGGGCGGGAGGGACCAACTCGTCTTTCATTTTCTTCTCCCTCTTTCTCGTTCCCTCTCTTTCTCTCTGTTTCTTTTCTCCCTCTTTCTCGTTCTCTCTCTTTCTCTCTGTTTCTTCTCTCTCTCTCTTTCTCCTTCTCTCCGTCTACTTATCTATCTTTTGTACTTTTGATGAACTATTACATTATCATCACTAATACGGCCTGATAAAAAGGCATTTCAAAATAAGCAAAGACGCGCGTGGCTTGTGTGTGATTAATAAAATATTTCGAGGACTCATTTTTCAAGACTGGGAATTTTTAAAAAAATAAAAAAGAGAGAGAGAGAGAGAGAGAAAGAGAAAAAGAAAGAGAAAGAGAAAGAGAAAGAGAGAGAGAGAGAGAGAGAGATAGATAGAGAGAGAGAGAGAGAGAGAGAGAGAGAGAGAGAAAGAGAGAGAGAGAGAGAGAGAGAGAGAAGTATTACACAGTTCTCTTGTTGATTATGCGCGAACTTTGGAAGTAGATAAATCTTGCGTATAAAAAAAGTCTCTCTTTGTCTCACTGTTTTGTTATCGCCTGATACTCGGAATCAATAAGGCAAGCACTTTGATTATCGACACTGCTGATAATAAACTATAAATGATGCTGAGACATTAACTTCTGTTATGGAGAAATAAAGACCACTACAGTAACCTTGAATAATGGTTTCTTGAAAATATTAGTTCATGCATAATGAAAGACATTGTCGACGCATTTTCTTCTCTTCTTTTCTTTTTTATCTGCGTCGATCTTCTTAAAACCTTTTTTGTTTGCTTTTTTTATCTTCTCGTTTTGTAACAGAATGTATCATATGCAATTCATTTTATTTCACTTTGCTTTATAAAAAACATTTCTATCACGAAAAAAAACTTTCGCCTCCTTCATATTGTGGTAGATCAGAAAGCGATGTGGTAGGCGTTCATTCATTACTTTCGTAACTTAAAGTTGTTAATCATTACTTATTGTTCATAGCATAATTAACCTTGCCATGATTTTTATAGCATTTAATTATCTTTCAATATTATCATTTATAAAAATGTATTATTATTTCTTATTTAATAATAGAAGTTAATTATTTATCTTTTTCATATCAGTATGATTTTCCAGGAGGCTCCAGGTTACAATGATTTCTCTTGTATGGTGATAAAAAAGAAAGTTAAGTCAAGATACATATATATTTAGAAGGAACTCTTCTCAAATCAGAAAATATGTATAATATTTCCCCACATGCTTACAATAACTGTCGTGGGACGGGACAGGACTCGGCAACAGTAGTAGTGGGAGTAGTGGTGGTTCTCATTGTCTTGCCGCGCTCCCTCTCTCTGCCTTGACTTGGCGGAACGAGGGGTATGTATGTGCGGGTAATTCCTGCCACTTCCAGGACGGCGCGGACTCGCTTGCCGACTCGTTTGCACACTCGAATTGGCGGACTGCGTCTTGAGTACTGTTACGGCGCTTGTGCTTGTTCCTGTTTCACTACAATATCCTGAGCCACAGCGTATTTCCACTCTAAGATTCTTACACTGATATACATTCTCAGAATCGCCGGATATGGCTAATTCTAATTTACAATTGCTTAATCACTTCAGAATAAAATGATACTGTACAGCCAACAACAAAAGCGATGTCGCCTCGCCAGACCTGGCTTGGAGAGATCTTGCCCTTCTTGCCCTGAAAGGTGGCCCACGTTCAAAGGCCCTGGACATAGTTAGGAAAGGGGGGGGGGGAGGGAGAGGGTGATCTGGATTCGCTAGGCAAAGCACGGACTGAGTTTTCTGCTATGTTTCAGTCCCATCTTATCGAGGCTAGCGTCATCACCCCCCCCCCTCTGTCTCTGTCTGTCTGTCTGTCTCTCTCTCTCTCTCTCTCTCTCTCTCTCTCTCTCTCTCTCTCTCTCTCTCTCTCTCTCTCTCTCTCTCTCTCTCTCTCTCTTACACACACACACACACACACACACACACACACTGTGTGTAATATGTGTAAGTGTGAATAATGTATTGTCTCAAATAACGCCTCTTGATCTACCAAACATTAACATATGGGTTTGGCCGCAATGGGTTGTAAAGGTTTAGGGATCGATTCCCTTGTTTTCCTTTTATTTCGTTTGGGTGTCTCCTTCGAACCACGACCTCCAGTCGCGTTCATAAATCGCGAAGCTTAGTTTGGTTGGGGTCAGCTTGAGCGTAATGGGCGACTTGGCTCCGCCCCTTGCAGTCATATACTTATAGAAAGTATTTATGTTTATTATATTAGATTAAAGTTTGAGATACAAACTGATTTAAAGTGCATCGTTAGTCAACCTAATTTGCTATATTATTTCCGAAACTGTTGGTGAAAATAAATGATGTAAAATGAAATGCAGAGAATATGTGCAGCTGTGCATTGATATAATGATAGTGGGGTATATAGGATGTAGGTGCTGCAAAACTTTTACTATTAACTTGTCATTTAGTGTCAAATTATTAGGTGACTGTCTTTAAACCTGGGCAGATTGGGCACTTCCCAGCGAATCCCTTTCCCGGCTAACGCTTGCTCACTCACCCTGCGAAGGGTTGAGTCTAGCTTCACTCTACCCAAGGCTAAGTGAATATTCCCTCGGTCATGACTCTACTTATTCTTACGCCTTTATTTGTCGTTTCATCTGCTGATGTCCAACAACTTGTCGGTGTTCCCCCTCTGAACTCCCCCTCTGAACTATTCAAGAAACCCGTTACTTTCGATGTCTCCGGTTCAGTCAGTCTTTTACATATTCGTTTCGTTATTTTTGGTAATGATATAATTTAAACATTCGAAAAATATAATGGGGCATGAAATACTGTCATGAGTATTATTTCATTTTCCAAATAACATATCAAAAGTTTAGCATTATCTAAATTGCGGATCCAGGTGATATTAGACAGAGGAGAGTGAGAGAGAGTAGCTACTTCGGATAGTGCAGAGCCACATGTTAATATACGGCTCTGGGGTTATGCAAACGAAGGACATTTCCATCTGATGAAATTGATATGAATAGTCAGTTCCAACAATGTTTAAAGATTTTGATATAGGAAATATGATGAGGAATTCAAATAAAGTGATGTGATAAGATTTTATGATAATTATTCTCGAAATAATATACGATAACTTATATATTCATCAAATCATATTCCATATTCATATTCATCAAATCATATTCCATATTCATATTCATCAAATCAACAACTAAACAGGAATAGAAGTGATCCCCCTTCTCTCTCCTTCCATATATATTTCAGTCATTATTGCACTTTGCCTGATTTCCGTAATTTCCCTCCTCCTCCTCTCATTCGCACCGTCCTAACCGAGTCCTGGTCGTTGGATCGTGGGCCTCCTTTTCAGGGCGAAAAGGGCATGATCTCTCCGAGCCAAGTCTGGCGAAGCGTCACCGCTTTTGTTGTTGGCTGTACCCCCCCCCCCAAAAAAAAAAAAAAAGAAAAAAGAAAAAAGAAAAAAAAAACTTGTACCCATTGAAAAGTTTATATATACAAGCC
>NC_091551.1:35901689-35904189 GCF_042767895.1 Penaeus vannamei | reverse complement strand
CTGTCTTTCTCTATTTATCTATCCTTCTCTATTTCTCTATGCTTCTCTATTTCTCTATCCTCCTCTATCTATCTATCCTTCTCTATTCATTTATCTATCTCTATTTATCTATCTCTTTTTATATATTTGTCTCTAGTTATCTATCAATCTCCTGTTTATCTATCTATATCTGTGTATATATCCTTCTCTATTTATCTATCTATCTCTATCCATCTATCTATCTCTATTCATCTATCACTATTTATCTGTCTTTCTCTATTTATCTATTCTTCTCTATTTATTTATCCTTCTCTATTTATTTATCCTTCTCTATTTATCTATCCTTCTCTATCTATCTATCCTTCTCTATTTATCTATCCTTCTCTATTTATCTATCTATCTCTATTTATCTATCTCTTTTTATCTATTTGTCTCTATTTATCTATCTCTTTTTATCTGTTAGTCTCTATTTATCTATCTCTTTTTATCTATTTGTCTCTATTTATCTATCTCTTTTTATCTGTTAGTCTCTATTTATCTATCTCTTTTTATCTTTATCTTTATTTACCTATCTATCTCTATTTATCTATCTATTTATATCATTCTTTCTCTCATTCTGTGTGTCGTATATATGAATGTGTCATCTAAATATGAGTGCAAATCTAAATAAAACATTTGCTAGGAATATATCGTAGGCTAGTTCATATACACTAAAAGATGTTAGAACAGATAATCAGTATGATTCCTGTAGCCTCAAACTCTTTGTCAAATATTCCTTCTGAAGCAGAAAGATAATTTCAGAGTAAATTAATCTTACTTTTTGCATTTCCACACAATGTCTTTCCGATGACGTTGCCTCGTAAATATTACTTGGCTGAAGATGAAGCTTCGGAACACCAGTCGTCGAGTTTATATATAAAAAAAAAAACTTGAAAATGGAGGATAAAAACTTAAATGCGTGTTATAGAATTTTGCACACGTTAGTCGCACAAAGTCGTGGATAAAATTTGGAGTGTTGGTAAATAAAATCGTACTCTGAGGAAATCTCATTTACATTTACTTTTTTCGCTTTCTTGAACGGATATATTTGACCTTATCTAGTCCTAACAGCTTCCCTCCCCATAGCTGTGTGTTGCAGATAAGGACAAGAAGGCCCTATGTGTGTCAGTGGCGAGGACTAATATTGATGGTGTTGGCTGTAGGATAAAAAATCTGACTGATTTCATTAAAAATAATGACTGTAATTGAGACAAGTATGTCGCTTGAATTCAATAAAAGCTTCTTAGCGTGACTTTATTAATGTTTTGCAAGATGATGAAATATCGTGCTTACATTAACAAGTGTGTGTACAATGAGACGTATATCAGTGCAAGTATATAAGTAATTAGTATGTATGGAGAGATATCATATCATACGATAATATCGTAAACAACACCAATTATATCTTCATATCTTTATTTCCACTGACCTCATACATTTGCCGTTAATACCACTTTCTCCTTTTCAGCTAAATATCCTTATCGCCATTATCACCTAAAAGACGTGAGAATCCTAACATGATTAGAGGATTAAAAAATATTACACGGGGCGCATAATAAACCCCGTTCTCCCTTCCATCGTAGTGGAGGGCGCTTTTAGCACTTTCTACACACACAAATGGCATCCGAAAGAGGAAATAGGAAGAAAACGAGCGCCAGAGGCATTCAAGAATTATCATAAAAGTATGACATTTAGTAAGGCAGACTAATCAGCCTAATGGAATGCCAGACTATGGATATGAAACCCGGAGTGTAATCAAACTGGTTTATTGGAAATGTGGAAGGACAAGGACAGGTGCTTCGTTGCCGATGCATGTCAGCCTAATCTCTACAGTCGGGCATTCAATATAGTCTGCTTGTCCAGGATTTTTGATTTGGCCTCCTCTATTTTAGCTTGTCTCTCTAGCATCTTCAACTGAAATTCATCAATTTTGGCCTGTCGCTCCAGGTTTCTCAAATGAACCTCATCTAGTTTCGCCTTTCTCTCGTGAACCTTCAGTTTGGCTTCATTCGACCTGGCTTGCCTCTCCAGACACCTTAACTGGACCTCTTCTATGTTGGCTTGTCTTTCTAAGCTCTTCAGCTGGGCTTCCTCTATCTTGGCCTGTGTCTCCAATATCTTGGCCTTCCACATCCCTTCTTCCACTGGATAAACAGGAATAATATTCTCCTTCGTATCGTGATCCAAATCAGTACTAGCAGCTAATACTTCATCAGTAGCACTCTCTTGAACAGGGATTTCAACCTTCACAGTACCAGCATAAATCTGTTGCCCACCTGCAGGGGCTACAGATCTACCCGCATCGCTTCCTATAATATGACAAGAGATGACTATGAGAGTATGTATGCTAGTGTCATTACGGTATTTCATTCCTATATCTAAAATAGAAGTACTGAACCACATTTTTCAGTCTGTCTCACCTTCACTATGAGGAGGGTTACGGGATGCATCTGCTGTGCCCTGGCTTAATGCTTCATTATGC
>NC_091551.1:35889189-35896689 GCF_042767895.1 Penaeus vannamei | reverse complement strand
ATCATTATTATTATCATTATTATTATCATTATTATTATCATTATTATTATCATTATTATTATCATTATTATTATCATTATTATTATCATTATTATTATCATTATTATTATCATTATTATTATCATTATTATTATCATTATTATTATCATTATTATTATCATTATTATTATCATTATTATTATCATTATTATTATCATTATTATTATCATTACGATTATTACCATCATTATTATTACTATTGCCATTATCATTATTATTATCATTATTATTATCATTACGATTATTACCATCATTATTATTACTATTGCCATTATCATTATTATTATCATTATTATTATCATTACGATTATTACCATCATTATTATTACTATTGTCATTATCATTATTATTATCATTATTATTATCATTATTATTATCATTACGATTATTACCATCATTATTATTACTATTGCCATTATCATTATCATTACGATTATTACCATCATTATTATTACTATTGTCATTATCATTATTATTATCATTATTATTATCATTACGATTATTACCATCATTATTATTACTATTGCCATTATCATTATCATTAATGTTATAGTTATCCTTCACATTATTTTCATGATTATCATTATCATTAACATTTGCAATATCATTGTCATTGTCTCTTTCACTATCTTTATCATTATCATTAACATTTGCAATATCATTGTCATTGTCTCTTTCACTATCTTTATCATTACTATTATCATTACTATGATCATTACCATTATCATTACTATTATCATTACTATTATCATTACTATTATCATTGTTATTATCGTGTTTTTCTTATTGTTATTAACATTTCTCATCATTGTTATCATTATATTTATCTCTATCATTAGCATTATCATAATCTTTATTATTAACAATACCTTTATTATTAACAATACCTTTATTATTAACAATACCTTTATTATTAACAATACCTTTATTATTAACAATACCTTTATTATTAACAATATCTTCATCATTATCATTATTATTATCATTATCATTATCATTATCATTATCATTATCATTATCATTATCATTATCATTATCATTATCATTATCATTATCATTATCATTATCATTATCATTATCATTATCATTATCATTACTATTATCATTACTATTATCATTATTATTATCATTACTATTATCATTACTATTATCATTACTATTATCATTACTATTATCATTACTATTATCATTACTATTATCATTACTATTATCATTACTATTATCATTACTATTATCATTACTATTATCATTACTATTATCATTACTATTATCATTACTATTATCATTACTATTATCATTACTATTATCATTACTATTATCATTACTATTATCATTACTATTATCATTACTATTATCATTACTATTATCATTACTATTATCATTACTATTATCATTACTATTATCATTACTATTATCATTACTATTATCATTACTATTATCATTACTATTATCATTACTATTATCATTACTATTATCATTACTATTATCATTACTATTATCATTACTATTATCATTACTATTATCATTACTATTATCATTACTATTATCATTACTATTATCATTACTATTATCATTACTATTATCATTACTATTATCATTACTATTATCATTACTATTATCATTACTATTATCATTACTATTATCATTACTATTATCATTACTATTATCATTACTATTATCATTACTATTATCATTACTATTATCATTACTATTATCATTACTATTATCATTACTATTATCATTACTATTATCATTACTATTATCATTACTATTATCATTACTATTATCATTACTATTATCATTACTATTATCATTACTATTATCATTACTATTATCATTACTATTATCATTACTATTATCATTACTATTATCATTACTATTATCATTACTATTATCATTACTATTATCATTACTATTATCATTACTATTATCATTACTATTATCATTACTATTATCATTACTATTATCATTACTATTATCATTACTATTATCATTACTATTATCATTACTATTATCATTACTATTATCATTACTATTATCATTACTATTATCATTACTATTATCATTACTATTATCATTACTATTATCATTACTATTATCATTACTATTATCATTACTATTATCATTACTATTATCATTACTATTATCATTACTATTATCATTACTATTATCATTACTATTATCATTACTATTATCATTACTATTATCATTACTATTATCATTACTATTATCATTACTATTATCATTACTATTATCATTACTATTATCATTACTATTATCATTACTATTATCATTACTATTATCATTACTATTATCATTACTATTATCATCACTATTATCATCACTATTATCATCACTATTATCATCACTATTATCATCACTATTATCATCACTATTATCATCACTATTATCATCACTATTATCATCACTATTATCATCACTATTATCATCACTATTATCATCACTATTATCATCACTATTATCATCACTATTATCATCACTATTATCATCACTATTATCATCACTATTATCATCACTATTATCATCACTATTATCATCACTATTATCATCACTATTATCATCACTATTATCATCACTATTATCATCACTATTATCATCACTATTATCATCACTATTATCATCACTATTATCATCACTATTATCATCACTATTATCATCACTATTATCATCACTATTATCATCACTATTATCATCACTATTATCATCACTATTATCATCACTATTATCATCACTATTATCATCACTATTATCATCACTATTATCATCACTATTATCATCACCATTATCATCACCATTATCATCACCATTATCATTACCATTATCAGGACCATTATTATAATTACCATTATCATTACCATTATCATTACCATTATCATTACCATTATCATTACCATTATCATTACCATTATCATTACCATTATCATTACCATTATCATTACCATTATCATTACCATTATCATTACCATTATCATTACCATTATCATTACCATTATCATTACCATTATCATTACCATTATCATTACCATTATCATTACCATTATCATTACCATTATCATTACCATTATCATTACCATTATCATTACCATTATCATTACCATTATCATTACCATTATCATTACCATTATCATTACCATTATCATTACCATTATCATTACCATTATCATTACCATTATCATTACCATTATCATTACCATTATCATTACCATTATCATTACCATTATCATTACCATTATCATGACCATTATCATGACCATTATCATTACCATTATCATTACCATTATCATTACTATCATCATTACTATCATCATTACTATTATCATTACTATTATCATTACTATTATCATTACTATTATCATTACTGTTATCATTACTGTTATCATTACTATTATCATTACTATTATCATTACTATTATCATTACTATTATCATTACTATTATCATTACTATAATCATTACTATTATCATTACTATTATCATTACTATTATCATTACTATTATCATTACTATTATCATTACTATCATCATTACTATCATCATTACTATCATCATTACTATCATCATTACTATTATCATTACTATTATCATTACTATTATCATTACTATTATCATTACTATTATCATTACTATTATCATTACTATTATCATTACTATTATCATTACTATTATCATTACTATTATCATTACTATTATCATTACTATTATCATTACTATTACCATTACTATTATCATTACTATTATCATTACTATTATCATTACTATTATCATTACTATTATCATTACTATTATCATTACTATTATCATTACTGTTATCATTACTGTTATCATTACTGTTATCGTTACTGTTATCGTTACTGTTATCATAACTGTTATCATTACTGTTATCGTTACTGTTATCGTTACTGTTATCATAACTGTTATCATTACTGTTATCATTACTGTTATCATTACTGTAATCATTACTGTTATCATTACTGTTATCATTACTGTTATCATTACTATTATCATTACTATTATCATTACTATTATCATTACTATTATCATTACTATTATCATTACTATTATCATTACTATTATCATTAATATTATCATTAATATTATCATTACTATTATCATTACTATTATCATTAATATTATCATTACCATTATCATTACCATTATCATTACCATTATCATTACCATTATCATTACCATTATCATTACCATTATCATTACTATCATCATTACTATCATCATTACTATCATCATTACCATTATCATTACTATCATCATTACTATCATCATTACTATCATCATTACTATCATCATTACTATCATCATTACTATCATCATTACTATTAGCATTACTATTAGCATTACTATTAGCATTACTATTAGCATTACTATTAGCATTACTATTATCATTATCATTATTATCATCATTATCATTATCATTATCATTATCATTATCATTATTATTATAATCATTATCATTACTATTATCATCATTATCATTATCATTATCATCATTATCATTATCATCATTATCATTAATATCATTATCATTATTATTATCATCATTATCATTATCATTATCATCATTATCATTATTATTATCACCAGTATCATTATTATCATCATTATCATTAGTATCATCATTATCATTATCATCATTATCATTATTATTATCATCATTATCATTATCATCATTATCATTATTATTATCATGATTATCATTATTGTCATGATTATCATTATTATTATCATTATCATTATCATTATCATTATCATTATCATTATCATTATCATTACCATTATCATTATCATTATCATTATCATTATCATCATTATCATTATTATTATCATTATCATTATTATCATCATTATCATCATCATTATTATCATTATCATTATCATCATTATTATTATCATCATTACCATTATCATTACTATTACCATTATCATTATCATTATCATCATTATCATCATTATCATTATTATTATCATTATCATTATCATTATTATTATCATCATTATCATCATTATTATCATCATTATCATTATCATCATTATTATCATCATCATTCTTATTACCATCATCATTATCATTATTATTACCATCATCATTATCATTATTATTATCATTATCATTATCATCATTATTATCATCATTATCATTATTATTATTATTATCATCATTATCATTACTATTACCATCATCATAATCATTATTACTATCATTATCATTATCATCATTATCATTATTATTATTATAATCATTATCACTATTATCATTATCAATATCATTATCATTATTATCATCATCATTATCATTATTATCATCATCATCATTATCATTATCATCATTATTATTAACATCATTATCATTATTATTACCATCATCATTATCATTATTATTACCATCATTATCATTATTATTATCATTATCATTGTTATTATCATCATTATCATTATTATTATTATTATCATTATCATTACTATTACCATCATCATAATCATTATTATTATCATTATCATTATCATCATTATCACTATTATCATTATCAATATCATTATCATTATCAATATCATTATCATCATTATTATCATCATTATCATTATTATCATTATCATCATTATCATTATTATTATCATTATCATCATCATTATCATTATCATTACCATTATCATTATCATCATTATTTTCATTATCATTATTTTTATCATTACCATTATCATTATCATTATTATTATCATTATCATTATCATCATTATCATCATCATTATTATCATCATTATCATTATCATCATTATCATTACTATTACCATCATCATTATCATTATTATCATTATCATTATTATCATCATTATCATTATTATTATTATCATCATCATCATTGCTATTACCATCATCATAATCATTATCATCATTATCATTATCATCATTATTATCATTATCATTATCATCATCCTCATTATCATCATTATCACCTATATCATTATTATCATTATCATTATTATCATCATTATCATTATTACCATCATCATTATCATTATTATTACCATCATCATCATTATTATTACCATCATCATTATCATTATTATTACCATCATCATTATCATTATTATTACCATCATCATTATCATTATTATTACCATCATTTTCATTATTATTACCATCATCATTATCATTATCATCGTCATTATTATCATCATCGTCATTATTATCATCATTATCATTATCATTATCATTATTATCATTATCATTATTATTATCATCGTTATCATTATTATCATCATTATCATTATTATAGTTCTCAATGTTATTGCTATCATTATCATCATTACTATCATTGTTATCATTAACATTGTTAGCATTACTGATTCCAATATTGTTAGCATTACTGATATCAATATTTTTAGCATTACTGATATCAATATTGTTAGTATTACTGACATCATTATTCTTAGTATTACTGGTATCATTATTATTAGAATTACTGATATCATTATTATTACTATTATTATCACCAGAATTGTTATCCTTATCATCCTCGCTATCATTATTGATATGATCATTTTCATTAGGTCATCATTATTGCAATCATTGTTACCATTATTATCATTGTTTTCATTATTGTTATCATTGGGACACTTCTGATGGGTTCATTGCGTGGGAAGCGCAGTCGTATCCAGAAAAAAAATACCAGGGCTGGGACCATCATATTCATTGGGCGATGTTTCGGATTAATAACTTGAGGGGACCGTCTGCTTTTTTTTTTCGATTTTTCGATTTATCTTGCCGATTTTGATGAAACTCACACCCTTTTATTTGGGCCCCTTCCCATTGCATGTGGTCGATTTTTTTCGAAATCGCCCGAACAGTTTTTGAATTATTGTCAAAAAAACGAAAAATGCGAAATTCGCCATTTTGAAAATGCAGCACCTGGGTCAAAGGATTCAGACTTCAGAAACGGCAAGACATTCAATTTTATTTGATCTTTGCACAGAACTACCTTATATCTACAACTTGATCGAGAGCGTTTTTTCGATTTCGACTTCAATTTTTTTTTGTGAATTTTTGAAGTTGGGGACTTCAAGAAAAAAAAAAGGTAAAAATTTTCTTACATTGACCACTTTTACAAGAAGTACAGGCAAAAACTGCGAAAACGCTCTCGATCACGTAGATATTTTATTTTTCTACAAAATGAGCCATAATATGTTAATTTTGGACATATGGTGTGCCCGGAATCCTTTGACCCACCCCTAATGGTGGAGTTCCGAGATATCGGCATTTTGCGTTTCTCTATCTTTCCAAGGCTATCTTGATATCAACAAAACAAGGCATAAGATTAGTCTTCCTACACCATAATCCTCTATCATCTACCTGCATTCCGAAGTCTTGCGGACATTGCCAGCACGTAACGGTTTCTCAAAATCTTACGTATAGTGCGGAGTGGTGGCA
>NC_091551.1:35880920-35888689 GCF_042767895.1 Penaeus vannamei | reverse complement strand
TTTTTAAACAAAAGATCCATAACAGATACTAGTAATGATGATGATAACAAGAATAAGAGCCACAATAATAACAAAAATAATGATGATGTTTATTATAATACTACTAATAATAATGATAATAATAATGATCATGATAGTAATGATAATGATGATAATAATAATAATGATAATGATAATGATAACACTGATGATAATGATAATGATAATGATAATGATAATAATGATAATGATGATAATGATGATGATGATGATAATAGTCGTAGTTGTATTAGTGGTAATAATAATGATGATGATAATAATGATAATAACAATGGAAAGTATAATAATAACAATACTAGTAATATTAGTGAGAGAAGTAATAGTAATAATCATCATGATCACAGTAATGATGATAATATGATAAGAATGGTGTTAATGATAGTGACCATAGTTATAACAATAATAATAACAATAATAAAAAATAGTAATAATAATAATCAGAATCAGAATCATGCAATACTGATAATAATAACAATAATGGTAATAGTAATAATAATGAAAATAATGACAAAAAATAATGATAATAATGATAATGATAATGCAAATAATGATAATAACAATAACAAAAGCAATAATACCGATAATGATAATAATGATAATAATAATAATAAGGGCAATATAGGTAGTAATGATAATAATTGTACTGAAATTGCTATTTCAAGAACAACAACATGTTTTAACACATTACGAAAGTTTTATGTGAAAAAATAAATCTTCTGTATTCTAAGTAAGATGTTTATTGTAAAAGAGTCTATTACATGAAGCATCACTCTTTCGCTTTGTTTGTTCGGCGTCCCATGAACAAAACGTATTTGTTCGGCGTCCAATGAACACGCTGTCCAGAGACATTTATTTTGATAAAGAGTTGTGACGTTATATGGAATTGAAATCTATGAAGAATGAGATGCATGGAAGGTATGATCTTTTTCAATGTTTAGAAGCGAATTTTGTTAATGTGAATGTTTTATTGCTTATGGATCACGATGAATTATTTGTATTTTCTTGTTTTGCAGTTCTCGCTCGGGGTGTAATGGAATATTTTATTTGTGATGTTAAAAATGTGAATAATGATTATTTCAGTTTGTGTTGGATTTGATCTGCACTTTTGTATATGTTGATAAATATACCATTTTGAATTTCTGCCTGTCAACAGTAATCATGTAGAGATGACATTATGTATGTTTGAAATACTTGATTATTTAGTTTATGAAATGTATTATACTTCTTTGATAACATGGAATGCCATTTTTGAGTTTACTTTATTCGAGTTTTCTCAGATATTGATTCTATTTTTGCATTAATCTGTAAGGATTTGTTTTTCTTTGGTTATTCTCTCTATATCAAGGTTAGTGACATAATCCTCTGATATTGTTCTTGGAAATGTATCTGACTCTGTGTATATCCAGATTAAAGATAATAAATGTATTTTTGACATTTGCTAAGCATGTATCTTGAACCTTATCGACAATAATGGTTGCATAACAGTTGCATCGTATTGTTTATCCAATAATGATAATGATAATAATTCAAACAAAAAGGTAATGATAATGATGATAATGATGATAGCAATAATAGTATTGATAATAATAATAACAACAACAATAATAATGATAATAGTAGTAGTAAAACTAATACTAACACCAATGATAATCATAATGCTAAAGCTAGTAATGATAATTATAATAATGCTCATAATAATAACAATGATAATGATAATAGTAATAATATCAACAATAATAATGATAATAATAGTGATGATAATAATAATAATGAAAACAATAACTATAATAATAATGTGAAAATGAATATGATGCTGATAATAATGATAGAGATTATGAAAGTGACGATAATAGTTATAGATATGACAATCACAATAATAATGGTAAAAATGAAAATAATCATAGCAATAAAAATGAAAATAATCATAGCAATAAAAATGAAAATAATCATAGCAATAACAACAACGATAAAGATGATCATAAAAATGATAATAATGATAATGAAAATATTGTTAATAAAGATGATAGTAATGGCGATATTGATAATAATAACACTGATAATAAGGAAAATAATAGTAATAATGACAATAATGATAATGGTAATCATAATGTGATGAGGATGATGCCATTTATGATAATAATGATAATGATAATGTTGGGATTAATGATAATGATCATGATAAAGATAAAAAAAATAATAATAGTCAATTACCATCATGATAATAGTAATGATAATGATAAAGACAATAATGACAATGATAGTAATACTACTACTACTAATAAAAACAACAACAATAATAACCATAATGATAATAATAATAATGATAATAATAATAATAATGATAAAAAGGATGATAATGATAATGATGATAACAATAATAACAATAATGTCAAAAAATAAGAATACAAATGGTAGTGATGTTAATAATGAAAATAGCATCATCATTATTACCATTATCATCCTAAGCTCATTATCATTATGATTATGATTACCGTCATCATTATCATAAGCATTATTGTTATGATTAATAAAAGGACTTCATGACTATCATCATGTTTTCATTATTATTTTCATCTGTATCAATACTACAATTACTAATTTCATCATGAATATTATCATTATTTCCATTGCTTCCCTTACCTTCCTTCTCTCTCTATATCTTCTCTTCCTCTGTTTCTCGCTTTCTTCTACCACTTCACCAACCTCTTCGTTCCACTTTTCCTTCCTCCCTAAAGGGCTCTCAGTGTATCTTTTCCCGACGTTCTGCCTCCACTTCTTTCAGATACCATGTCAGTATATCTTGAGGTTTTCTACTTTTCTCATCTCCAGTACCTGTCTCCCGAGGACTCGCATTTCCACTCTCAGTCTTCCTTCTACGGTTTAGCGGTCTAACGTCTTTTGCCTCTGAGCATATTCTAATATAACAATATTATCCAGCTGTCCCTCTCGCTACCTACACGTAAACCGCTAGTGGTATATCTATATACGCTTCTTACCATTCACCCATCTGAATATACGTATGGATATATATGTATATATATATATATATATATATATATATATATATATATATATATATATGTATATATATATATATATATATATATATATATATATATATATATATATATATATATATATATATATATATATATATATATATATATATATATATATATATATATATATATATATATGTGCGTGCGTGTGTGTGTGTGTGTGTGTGTGTGTTTCAATGCGAGATATTCTTTGGCACCACGATTCCGTAAACTCATCTATCTGATTTTTTCCCCCACTTTCATTTCAATCTTCCTTCTTCGGTTTAGCAGGCTGACGTCTTTTGCCTCTGAGCTTATTCTAATATAACAAACCTCCAGCTGTCCCTCTCGCTTCCTACACGTAAACCGCTAGTGGTATATCTATATACCCTTCTTACCATTCACCCATCTGATGTAAATATATATTTTTTCTCAATGCGAGATAGTCGTTTCCAATACGATTCCGTAAACTCATCTATCAGATTCCCCCCCCCCCCCACTTCCATTTCTACTCAGCACTCCATATTTTCCACCTCTTTCTGGAGTACCTCCCTGGCTCCCGACGTGGCATTTCAATAACCCTTTCCCGCAGCACCGACATCCCCCCCCCAAAAAAAAAAGTATTCACACACAGCAATTCACTTTAAAAGCGATTCGCCCTCTTACTTCCCTCCCCGAGAGGCCGAGGCACCCACTCTCACCCACACCCGCTTCCTAACCTATATCAATCTTTAAAACACTTCCTTCCACTGGATCTGCCTCTTCAGTGCATCCGTAGTCAGTATTATACTCGACCTATATCATGACAAAAAAATATTTCTTGGTTTTCTCTTTGGTTCCACACATCGTCACTTTCCTAAATTTCTTCTCAACAAGATTCCTTTCATTTCAACTTTCTTCTTCTTCTTCTTCTTCTTCTTTTCTTAGACGCACACACTGACAGAGCCGAGTCACAGGATCCTGAAAGGTCTCGCCCCTTCGCCGGCTCGCTTGCTTCCGGAAGTTACTACGGAGGAGATCCCCAGTCCTTTCGCCCCTCACACACACACGCGTATGTGCGAGTATGTGCATGTGTGCACGTGTGTGTGTATGTATGAGTGTGTGTGTGTGTGTGTTATATCAATATATGTATATATATATGTAGATATAGATGTATAGATAGATATAGATATAGATATATATGTATGCATACACACACACACACACACACACACACACACACACACACACACACACAAATATATATATATATATATATATATATATATATATATATATATATAAATATATAATATATATATATATATATATATATATATATAAATATTATATATCATACATATATATATATATATGTATACATATATAAATGACGGGTTGGCAATGATAATATATATATATATATATATATATATATACATACATATATATATATATATATATATATATATATATATATATATATATATATATATATATATATATATATATATATACATATATACAAACTGATAGATCAGTAGATAGGTAGATCCACATACGTATAGATTCATACATATTTCTTGGTGTGGGTGTATAGTTAGCAGATAAATGAATTCAGAAATATATGTGAAATAACCCTCTGAAAATAGATTACCTGGGCCTCTAATCTTTTTTTGATTTATTATAATCTGTTTACGATCTCTAGCAGTATATAATTTCCCAATTAAGTGAAGGTAAAAAAGATCATTAAAACTTTTCCGAGAATAATCTAAACTATAGATGAACCAAACTCTCTCTCTCACTAACTATCTATCCATCTATCTATCTGCCTGTCTGTCTTTCTTTCTCTCGTTTTCTGTCTCTCTGTCAGTTTTTCTCACTATCTGTTAGTCTGTCTGTTACTCTCTCTCTCTCTCTTTTCTGTTTATCATTCCCTCCCTCCCTCCTTCCCTTCCCTTCCTCCTCTCTTTCTCTCTCCCCCCCTCCACCCCTCTCTCTCACTCCTTCCCTCCCTCTCTCTCTCTCTCTCTCTCTTTCTTTCTCTCTTTCCCTCCCTCCCTCCCCTCCTTCCCTCCCTCCCCCCCCCCCCTCTCTCTCTCTCTCTCTCTCTCTCCCTCTCTCCCTCCCTCCCTCCCTCCCTCCCTCCCTTCCTCCCCCCCTCTCTCTCTCTCTCGCTCCCTCCCTTCTCTTCCTCTCCCTCCCTCCACCCCCCTCCCCTCTCTCTCTCAGGGTGGAGGTAAATATCGGAAACTGATACCGTGCATCGAGCCAATTTGGAATGGTAGAATAAGTAGACAAATTTGATAACAAGGAATAAGAGGGAGCAAATAAGGCTGTTTTTTTTTACCGGAAATCTGCCGGGTCAAAATAGATCTACACTTCCTCCTTTAGGGGATGAAACAGCAAATAAGGTTGAAAGGTAAATGGGGATAAGTTGATGACTGACAGGTTGGTAATGATGATAAATTGATAAATGACAGGTTGGTGATGATGCTGATTTGATAAGTGACAGGTTGGTGATGATAATAAATTGATAAATGACAGGTTGGTGATGATAATACATTGATAAATGACAGGTTGGTAATGATAATAAATTGATAAATGACAAAATGACAGGTTGGTGATGATGCTGATTTGTTAAGTGACAGGTTGATGATGATAATAAATTGATAAATGACAGGTTGGTGATGATAATAAATTGATAAATGACAGGTTGGTAATGATAATAAATTGATAAATGACAATATGACAGGTTGGTGATGATGCTGATTTGTTAAGTGACAGGTTGATGATGATAATAAATTGATAAATGACAGGTTGGTGATGATAATAAATTGATAAATGACAAAATGACAGGTTGGTTATGATGCTGATTTGTTAAGTGACAGGTTGATGATGATAATAAATTGATAAATGACAGGTTGGTAATGATAATAAATTGATAAATGACAAAATGACAGGTTGGTGATGATGTTGATTTAATAAGTGACAGGTTGGTAATGATAATAAATTGATAAATGACAGGTTGGTGATGATAATACATTGATAAATGACAGGTTGGTGATGATAATAAATTGATAAATGACAAAATGACAGGTTGGTGATGATGCTGATTTAATAAGTGACAGGTTGGTAATGATAATAAATTGATAAATGACAGGTTGGTGATGATAATAAATTGATAAATGACAGGTTGGTAATGATAATAAATTGATAAATGACAAAATGACAGGTTGGTGATGATGCTGATTTAATAAGTGACAGGTTGGTAATGATAATAAATTGATAAATGACAGGTTGGTGATGATAATACATTGATAAATGACAGGTTGGTGATGATAATAAATTGATAAATGACAGGTTGGTGATGATAATAAATTGATAAATGACAGGTTGGTAATGATAATAAATTGATAAATGACAAAATGACAGGTTGGTGATGATGCTGATTTAATAAGTGACAGGTTGGTAATGATAATAAATTGATAAATGACAGGTTGGTAATGATAATAAATTAATAAATGACAATATGACAGGTTGGTTATGATGCTGATTTAATAAGTGACAGGTTGGTAATGATAATAAATTGATAAATGACAAAATGACAGGTTGGTGATGATGCTGATTTAATAAGTGACAGGTTGGTAATGATAATAAATTGATAAATGACAAAATGACAGGTTGGTGATGATGCTGATTTAATAAGTGACAGGTTGGTAATGATAATAAATTGATAAATGACAGGTTGGTAATGATAATAAATTGATAAATGACAAAATGACAGGTTGGTGATGATGCTGATTTAATAAGTGACAGGTTGGTGATGATAATAAATTGATAAATGACAGGTTGGTAATGATAATAAATTGATAAATGACAGGTTGGTAATGATAATAAATTGATAAATGACAGGTTGGTAATGATAATAAATTGATAAATGACAGGTTGGTAATGATAATAAATTGATAAATGACAGGTTGGTAATGATAATAAATTGATAGATGACAGGTTGGTGATGATAATAAATTGATAAATGACAGGTTGGTGATGATAATAAATTGATAAATGACAGGTTGGTGATGATAATAAATTGATAAATGACAGGTTGGTGATGATAATAAATTGATAAATGACAGGTTGGTGATGATAATAAATTGATAAATGACAGGTTGGTGATGATAATACATTGATAAATGACAGGTTGGTGATGATAATAAATTGATAAATGACAGGTTGGTAATGATAATAAATTGATAAATGACAGGTTGGTAATGATAATAAATTGATAAATGACAGGTTGGTGATGATAATAAATTGATAAATGACAGGTTGGTGATGATAATAAATTGATAAATGACAGGTTGGTGATGATAATAAATTGATAAATGACAGGTTGGTGATGATAATAAATTGATAAATGACAGGTTGGTGATGATAATAAATTGATAAATGACAGGTTGGTGATGATAATAAATTGATAAATGACAGGTTGGTGATGATAATAAATTGATAAATGACAGGTTGGTGATGATAATAAATTGATAAATGACAGGTTGGTAATGATAATAAATTAATAAATGACAATATGGCAGGTTGGTGATGATGCTGATTTGTTAAGTGACAGGTTGATGATGATAATAAATTGATAAATGACAGGTTGGTGATGATAATAAATTGATAAATGACAGGTTGATGATGATAATAAATTGA
>NC_091551.1:35833698-35843698 GCF_042767895.1 Penaeus vannamei | reverse complement strand
GAGAGAGAGAGAGAGAGAGAGAGAGAGAGAGAGAGAGAGGGAGGGAGTGAGAGAAAGAGAGCGAGAGAGAGAAAGGAGTGAGGGAGAGCGAGAGAGGCAATGAGAGAGAGAGAGAGGCAATGAGAGAGAGAGGGAGGGAGTGAGAGAGAGAGAATAGCTAGGGAGAGATTGGGACATAGAGCAACATAAAGAGGAAAGGGAAAAAAGAGAGAAAAGCTAGAGAGAGAGAAAGGGATATAGAGAAACAAAAAGGGGAAAGGGAAAAAAAAGAGAGGGATAAAGAGGCGGCTGGAATTTTTACCCGCTCTGCAACTTCGGAAATCTTGCAATATGCTTACGTTGCAGTAATTACACTAAAGATGGGATACGACTTTAGAAAGTTTGTAATAATCATGCTATTCCATAATATTTCTGTTGAAAGACATTGGCGGGTTACGTGTAAGTACAGAATTTTCTGCCGACGGCGAGAAAATTATCATCAGATGAATTCGCTTTTTTGGGAATTAGTGTGAGAGCAGATCAACAGTCTTTGAGGCGTCAAGCATGTTTTAGGGATTGTTGAATCATATTAAGATGTCTATCTATCTATTTTCATATCTATTTCTACCTCCGCCTATTCATCTATCAATCTATCTGACTACCTATTTATCTATCGCTCTATCTATTTATCTGACTGCCTATTCATCTGTCAATCTATTTATTTATCTATCTATTTATCTATCAATCTGTTTATCTGACTGTATTGATCTACATCTATTTAACTCTCTCTGTTTGCCTTGCCCCCCCCCCCCCCGTAGCACGAATCACGTAATGTTATAAAAGTATGCGAAGAGGATTTCACCTTTATTGGAAAAAAATAAACCTTTACAACTGCAAATAATACATAACAATGGTCAAGTATAATTTTCACACAACCTTCCCAACTTCTGCTTTAATAGTGTGTGTTTTTTTTTACCATATTAAAATTTAGCAATTAATACCAAATTAGATACATATGTTTCTCCTAATCGTTCATATTATTTTGTCTATATTCCACTACTAAATTTGCATTTCTTATCATATCAGTTCAATTAATATAATCAAACAAACATTTACATTGTAGATCACCACTCGATTCGTGTAAAGGTTATTTTAAATCTTTTATAAATTTACACCACCTTTAATTCAAAAGCATGCATTTTTTATATTACTGCCCATACATATATAATAATCCTTGGTCTGACTAAATATTCATTAGAAAACCTTTTCTCAGTAATCAAGATTCTTACAGGACTTGATACTTTTCTATTGTACATACCTTTGTTTATAAATATCTGTCCCTTATTTTTCAAACATGTTTTTATTGGTACATGTGTAGCTGTTTTTTCAAACGTCATTTCATATCTTTTCAAATAATTCAGTCCTTTTCTAATACAGTTTTCCAGTTTTAAAGATTTCAGTCACCATGTGTTTTTGTCTTTGCCAGGGTCTCCTCTACCCATAATTCCTTGCGATAACAAAAGAGGAACGAGAAGCGCAATGTTCGCTTTTGTTTATTTCAACGTATGTAAAACTATGAGAACAGAACCTAGTGAATAACTGGAATTTTCTTATAAAATACTCTTTTATTATTCTTAACAATACACTCCCCACCTATCCACGTGTTCCCGTCACGGACAAAAATGAAAGTTTTTTTTCGATTGTGTAGTTCAGTGTTCCGAAAACGATATTTGATGCCTCTGTCCATGAACTTACATGGCGTAACTTTTGACGTATCACGATGCAAATTTCCTAATGTAATAAAGATATAACGAAAAAAGTTAGAAACTGATATAGATGGTGAGAGAGGGAAAGAGGGGGGAGAAGAGGGAGGAAGGGAGAGAGAGAGAGAGAGAGAGAGAGAGAGAGAGAGAGAGAGAGAGAGAGAGAGAGAGAGAGAGAGAGAGAGAGAGACAGACAGACAGACAGACAGACAGACAGACAGACAGACAGACAGAGATAGAGAGCAAGAGAGAGAGAAAAGGGAGGAAAAGCGAGAGAGGGGGGCGAGGGAAAGAAAGAGACAGCCAAGAGACACATACAGATAGATATATAGATAGCGAAGGAAAAAGAAAAGAAAAAACGTAGACAGATACAGAGGTAGACAAGGAGAGGCATAAACAGATAGATAAGCAAAGAGAAATAGACAAAGATAGACTAACAAAGAGGTAGAGAGCGGAAACAGATATGTAGGTAGAAAGAAAAATGATAGATAGGCAGACAAAGGCAGGTAAATAGATATATGAATAGAGAAAAGATAGACAGATAGACACAGATAGATAGGTAGGTAGATAGATAGAT
Source organism: Penaeus vannamei (assembly GCF_042767895.1). NCBI lineage: Eukaryota > Metazoa > Arthropoda > Malacostraca > Decapoda > Penaeidae > Penaeus > Penaeus vannamei. The sequence continues at coordinate 35,841,379 of NC_091551.1, read as the reverse complement.
GGATGGATAGCTAGATAGATAGGTAGACAGACAACCAGATAAATAGATAGATAGACAGAGAAACATACACAGATAGATAGACAGACAAACAAATAGATGAATAAATGTAGAGATAATTAGATTAATAGATGGACTGACAAACATATATATATATATATATATATATATATATATATATATATATATATATATATATATATATAGACAAAACTATAGGTAGATATATAAGGCCTTTTCTGTAGCATTCCCGAAACCCCAAAAAGTTTGATACACTTTGATATATGTTTGCCCTTTACTCGCACATTATTGGAACCTGGTGAAATATCTGTTTATTTGTATCAAAGTGTTTCCCTTCCTTGAAACAGTTTGACACACTCCAGCCAGCCAATCAAAGCACGGTATTTTCCAGATATATTTCACACAGGCTCAGATAGGATTTTATATTTTCATTAATTGCGAATCTCATCGTAAGGTTCTTGATACAAATTCATATTTTAAAGGCGCATAAAAGGTTTCAGTGTCTTTTTAGCAGTATATCAAATACATGTTCACTCGATATGGGTAAAATTTGAAGTCAATTATGACGGTCCCTGGAACGACATGGTAAGAATTTTCAATGCGTCCGAATCATATGACATGGTATTGACTTAGGTGGAGTGAACTTCAAAATTGTTTTGTACCTCTATGATATAGCCTTACAGTCTCAAAAATAGCATAATAGACTATGCGTATCTTCATTTGTTGATATGATTTGCTCAATAAGACAAGTAATTACTCTGATCATTTATTATCTAGTTATCTAATTCGGAGCTCCTCACGGTGGAAACGATAAAATGCAAAGCCTCATGCAATTCCCACTTTTCATATGAAGAACAATGTAGGTAACAGCAAAAATGTTTTAATTAATCTAGGAAATACATCTAAAAATTCCCACAGCCTTGGAAGCGAAAAGGAGTGAGTTTAAACCATTATATATTGAGTAGTTTTTTCATCTTATTTGAAGCTTCTACAATATTTTGCTTGTAGTTAAATATCCCACCTGTATATCAGGTGTTTTCAAGGCTTTCTGTTGACTTTTCTTTTGTGAATTGGAGGAAAATAGCTTCTAATTTATTCAAAACTTTAGATGCATTGCAAAATTCGATGACAATCATGTTTCGTTGCAACCATGATAAAGCATCAAAATGTATCAAAATGTTTGGAGTTTCGGGATGCTACAAAAAATATAGATAGACGTATAGATAAATGGATATAAACAGACAGCCACATAGACAGATAAAGAGGTGAATAGACGAATAAATAGACAGTTCTATAGATAGAAAAAATAGATATATATATATAGAAAAAATAGACAATTATAGATAGAAAAAAATATATAGCTATACAGATAGATAAATAAACAAGCAGATAGATAGATAGATGGAGCTGGGGAGGGAGAAAGACAGGAAGAAATTCATTCACCTCAAGAGACTCGCCAAAATAACAAGCAAGCCTTAACTCTTTCGCCATCTATCGTGCCCTTCTTACCTGGAGACCTTGCCTCGCCTCCTGCATTTCCTTCACAAATCGCAACACGTTCGAAACATGTTCAGGAGCCAAGTCAGCTGGTCGTAGTTCATGGCCGTCGACAGATGACTGGACCGTCTGATTGTAGGTGATTATGATTATGCTTTTAAAAACAATGAGATGATTGTGATTTTAGCTTGCTTTATGGTTTCCTCTTCGCGTGAAGGTTGGATGCAGTTGCATGCAATCACAAATGTGTTATGATACCCTTTATTTATTTATTTATGCTTTATTCTTCCTTGCTTGAAAGTTGTGATTTCTATCTGTCTGCCGCCATCTGTCTGTTTGTCTCCTTATCTTTGTCTGTTCGTCTGCCTGATTTATCATTCATTGTTTATCATCCATCACATATCTAGCATGTTTTATTTACTTCACTTACCCGCCCTTTTGTCTCTTCTGTTGACCAGTCTGTCTGTCCGTGCGCCTGTTATTTATTGATTCACCTTTCTCTCTTCCCAATCCACGTATTCTGTATTATGCAATCGGTTATTTCTCTCCCTTCCCTCTCTGATTCTTTCTCTTTCTTGCTATTCCCCATTCTTGTTATCTTTCTCCTTCTAAAACGTACTTTGTGTTTGTTTGTTTGTTTTTTTCTCTTCCCCCCCAATGTTTTCTCGGTGTTCTCTTTCTTTCTCCACATGCGCTCTAAATCTCTTTCCCCTCATTTTCTCTTTGATTTTCTCCCTTCCCCTCATTTTCTTTCATTCTCTCTTTCCCCTTAATTTCTCTTTTTCACTTCCCCTCATTTTCTCTTTAGTTTTCTATTTCCCCTCATCTTCTCTTTCCCCTCATTTTCTTTCTCTTTTTCCATTTTCTCTCTAATTCCCCCTCTTTCCCCTCATTTTCTCTATAATTCTCTCCTCATTTCTTTTTCATTCTCTTTCCCCTTATTTTCTCTTTCATCCTCTCTTTCCCCTCATTCTCTCTTTCATTCTCTGTCCCTATATTTTCTCTTTAATTCTCTCTTTCCCCTCATTCTCTCTTTCATTCTCTCTTTCCCCTTATTTTCTCTCTCTCTTTCTTTTCCTCCTTTTCTCTCAAGGTCTCCCTCTTCCCCCTCATTTGCTCTTTCATTTTCTCTCCCTTTATTTTCTCTTTCTCTCTTTCCCCTCATTTTCTTTCTCTTTTTCCATTTTCTCTTTAATTCTCCCTCTTTCCCCTCATTTTCTCTCCTCAAATTCACCCTTTCCCCCTCATTTTCTGTTTCTCTCTTTCCCTTCATTTTCTCAAAATCTCCCCCTTTACCCTCATTTTCTCTCTAATTCTTTCTTTTCTCTCATTAGCTCTCCCCCCTCATTTTCTTTCCTTCTCTTTTTCCCCTAATTTTCTCTCTAACTCTCTCTTCTCCCCCCCTCCCTATGTGCTCTTTACTTCTCTCCTCCCTCTCATTTTCCTTCTAAATCTCTCTCTTTTCATTCGTGTTCTTTCTCCATGTTGATTATCTCTCTTGTTTTCTTTACCTTTATGTTCTCCCTCATTCTTTTTCTTTCCGCCTATGTTTTTTTTTCTAATTTCCCCTATACCCTTTCTACTTCTCTCTCTTTCCTCTCATCTTTTCCTTCTAATTCTCTTTCTTTCCACTCTTGTTCTCTCCAATTCTTTCTCTTTCCACTCCTGTTCTCTCTAATTCTCTCTTTTCCCCATCACATTCTCTCTAATTCACTCCCTTTACCCTCTTGCTCTCCCCTCATGTTATTTCTATTCCCCTTCATGTTCTCTCTTTCTCTCATGTATTTTCTCTTTCTCTCATGTGTTTTCTCTTTCTCTCTCTTCCTTCCCACATTTTCCACTTAGAAGAACAAGAGATAGAGCATGATAACTAGTTTAAAAGTTTAAGTAATAAAGATGGTGCTTAAAGATGATGTATGGTTCTTGCCTTTTATGCTGTTCATGTAGGTTCTTGATTGTATGTGCGTGTGGAGAGAGAGAGGGGGGGGAGGAAGAAGGGAGAGGGAGGGAGGGATAGAGAGAGAGGGCGGATTGGAGAGGGAGGGAGGGAGGGAGGGAGAGGGGGGAAGGAGGGAGGGAGAGAGAGGGGGAAGGAAGAAGGGAGGGAAGGAGAGAGAGAGACAGACAGACAGACTGACAGACAGAACGAGAATAAGGGAGTCAGTGCACCCGCGAAGACCTCAACAAAAGACAAACACGTTATGGAACGACATTTAATCAAGAATCTATCAGACTGCATTTGATTGAGATGAAGCCTCATAACACGGAACGCGAAATACCGAATGTCTATTAGCCTTTTGGCAATGACTCACACTGGGTTCTTTATCTCATTGCAATATGGCTAAGTACAGCAGACTGAATTGCATTGTATTGGGTTTGCAATTCCGAAAGGCAATGAATAGGTGTTCGTAATATATACACTTTCATATCCGCTTACTCCTTTCACCAAACAGGATCTTAAACGAAATTGCTTTGTATTGAAGACAGTGGTTTGGCTGCACCGCATTCCGAGAATTGTTTTCCAAAACTTTGTATTTGCTCAGTATATGCATACAATATCTTTCTGGGAATTTTCGTCAGGACTCAATAGTCGGTCAAACTTTCGCTGTATAATTTCAAATAAGGGATCATCATAAGCGTTGTATGTCCGTTTTTGTGTTTAGATTATTTTTAGGCTTACTATTATCATCACCCTTTTTATGATCCTCCTCTCTATCCCCTACCATTATCATAATAATCACCATCATCATCACCATTATCAGCCTGTATCCAAGACCCTCCTCAGGGTATAGCTCACCATAAACTTGAAAAAAGCAAGTTCTCTTAAGTTAAAGATTACGGGCCTTTTATAACACACGCTTCTCCTAGATCAATTGAAATAATTTGCGTTTGGAGGCTGGGTCTTCTTCTCAATCAAATGTCTTCTAAAGGGGTGGTCACACGAGCGTTTTTACACCGATAAATCAACGGAAATTTGAACTTTTCCACTACCCGCAACATCCAAGTCGACAATACCTCTGATGAGAAGCATCGTTCAGATATCGAGGAAGTGGGTTGTCAAGAAAGAGTCTATAGTCTGTTAGGGAGAAAATACTCAACTGCGTACCTAAAAAAAATATTTATATTTAAATTAATATAATTTTATCAACATATATTTTAATTTATACATTTATATTTTCAAAGTGTGCTTATTAATTATCCACGGAAATTCATTTGAGCTACCGTGACATCATCATTGTTTACAAGCGCGCGTCTTCCAAGTTCCTCAAAAAGAAGCGTCTGTATGTTTTGCCAAAATCACCTCAACATTAATATGGACGGCACTGTAGCATGGACGAAAAGAAGCATTGTAGCACTCGTCGAGAAGGTGAGGGAATTCCCCTGCATCTGGGACTTCGAATGCCCAGATTTTGAGAAAAAGCTTCTGAAGAGGGATTGCTACCATCGCGTATGTGATTCCTTGAAGGCGGAATTTGTTGAGATGAAGGACCTCACTCCAGGTATTTATTGTTATTTTGTTATTTGTATTTTATTGGTATTGTGGCCATAATAAATTTTATACTCAATAACAGCAATAGTAATAGAAATAGTAATAGCTGAACTCCTGTAGGCCTGATTAGTATTTGTGCTTTCTTCAAAGATTTGTGATCCAGTTTTAAATTATTAGTCTATCTGGATAGACTATAGGGAAAACAAAGGTTTTGGTAGTGAAAATCTCTTAAATTAAATAATATCAGTCTAAACTGTTCATATTTATAATAATGATTATCATATGGTCAGTGTCTTCATTTCAACATTAAATATACATTATCTCTGGTGATGACATGGCCTATTGCACAAATCAAATCCACCATTATTCCGGTAAAAGTGTATCATAAGGAGGTTCACTGCCCTGATGTGTGCACACATACATATATGATACTAATTAGCATACCTAGACTAAAAGAGCTAATATATTCCAGATCTTGCAAATACTAAGTTCAATCACTTGAGGACCTACCACCAAAGGAAACTTAGAAAAATTGAAAAGACACCTAGTGGATCAGGGGCCCACAAATTCCAGATGGGAGTATTTCCAGTACCTCCTACATGCAGCCAATAGGGAATTTGTACCCAGGGAAAAGTAACTTGAAACTTCCACCAAGAATAAGCGAGGTAAGACTTTTTTCTCTCACATTTACTTCAGAATTATAAGTAGTAATATTATGTTTTAGTATATCAGTCTGAGAAGCTGATATAAAGGTTTTGTACTTCTCAAATCTGATTTTATAATGATTTTATTTGTTAATAAGGAGCTGTATATTTGTGTATTCCTCTCTTTGTTTTTCTTTTGATTATAAGTTTTCTTAATTTTAGAAACATGAAATGATAAGGTTCCTAACTTATTGTTTATATCTGGTTTAATAATTTGTTTAGATTTGTATAATTTTAATAGGATGATTAATAGATATTATGTGGGTTCTGATAGCAGGCTTTGATTAATTTCACATATCATATGTATACATACATATATTAAAATTTATGCATGTATTCACACATAAATATGGAAACGTATACGTGTCTATATATATATATATATATATATATATATATATATATATATATATATATATATATATATTTATTATATATATGCATATATATATATATATGCATATATATATATATATATATATATATATATATATATATGAAACGTATCCATGTTGACAAATGTAGAAAAGGTATGAATGAGACTGGATATCTTCACAATACAAGAGATGTATTTGACCGGATTCGATTACGTCTTCATCAGAAATACATACATAAGAGAAAATACATAGCATATACATACTACATAGGAGCTGGTAAATCCCCTGACGACTGTGACCTCGCACTCGTTATGCGCATAATTGCAGCTGCGACCTTGGACACTTTAAACCTGCCTGATGCGGTGTTCATATTCTTTTTTGTCGCGATGTATGCAGCTTCCATGACGTTCCTTTTATGTTTAGTCAATCCTTCATGGATTACTTCGGCTTCCTTCCAGTTCGGTAGATGTCCAGCTTCATCTACATGAACTACCATGACATTGGAAGTCCTGTGGTGACGGACGTCTGCTCGATGTTCGATGATCCTGGTGTTGAAGCCTCGTCCCGTTTCACCAAAATAGGCCTTATCGCAACCGCTGCAGGGTATGCGATATACTGCACTGTTGGGGTTGCTTTTCAACTGCTTCTTGTCTCGTATCATATCGTGTATGTTTTCCCGGATGTGCTGGCGATTTTCACTGTTTTTCCAAAGTATTTGCTGATCGCCTGGGAAACGTTACATGTATGAGGAAGTCAGAGGATGTCACTGGGGTTGATCTTGCAAGTATGTTCTCCGCCTTCTTCCTGAGGTTTAGCAGGAGACCTTTTGGGTACTTATGTTGCATAAAAAAATTAATTACATATGTAACCTCAGTCTCAAGAAACTCAGGGCTGCAGATCCTCAGTGCCCGGAGAAAGAAGCCAATTACAACCCCAGATTTTGTTTTGCTGCTGTGGGCGGAGTAATAATGGATATAATCGTCTTTATTCGTAGGCTTTCTATATACAGAGAAACGTAGGCCGTCATCATCCCGATGAATCAGTGTCCAGGAAAGGTAACTTCTGATCCACTTCCTCCTCCACGGTGAACTGGATTTTCTCGTGGACGGAGTTCAGTCGCGTCAGCATACGCTGTAAACACGACCTTCTGGGGACAATGACGAGGACATCATCTACGTAACGGAGCCACGTCGAATGCCTTCCGATTATATCCTTGTAGTGGTCCCTTTCTAATGTCTCCATGAAGAGGCAGGCCAGGACCGCGCTCAGAGGGGAGCCCATGGCAAGACCGCTGATTTGCTGGTACTCTTCTCCTGCGAACTCGAAGAATCCGAAGTCCACACACAACTTCACGAGGCTTATGAAGTGGTGCTTAGGCAGCGGAAGTTCGTCATCTGCCATGGAACCTGTTACCCTCTCCACTGCCCGGATTGCTCCATCTGTGGGTGCATTCGTAAAAAGGGATTTAACATCAAAACTAGCCATCTTATTTTTATATACAAAACTCTGATGACGGTGCTGAACTTGAGTCCAAGGGAGAGAGCTTCCTTTTCCGTGCGGGTAAGACGTTTGGAGGACGTGTTTCTAAGATCATT
>NC_091551.1:35823698-35828698 GCF_042767895.1 Penaeus vannamei | reverse complement strand
AGAGTATGGTATAAACTTCTGCTATTTCTTCTCTGCAACCACGAACGAACCTACATACGCCGTTTACGTAACCTTTCAGCCTCCATTGTAGCTGCAGATAACAAAATACTTGCGAGGAGGGACGCGCGGCAAATCCTCGTAGACGCCATGTTTGTCGCTGATATTTCGACAAACAAACTTTTCTGTGACCAGCAAGTTGGGAAACCGCAGACAAATCGTTCCGGCTACGGGATCAGATCATAAACTGGTTGTTGAAAAAGGCGCTCGTGTGACCGCCCCTTAAGGCTTATATATGATACCTTTGTTCCCGTGTGAATACAATGGTAGATTTGTCATTATCAGCATTATCCCCATGTGATGATGGTAACAGTAATAATCATGATAACCATTATAACAATAATAATTATTATTATAAATAGAAAACAATAATGATAATAAGAAAACAATAAAGATTGTAATAATGGTGATCATAGTAATAACAATAATTATGATAATAATGATAATGATGGTAATAAAGATGATAATGATGATAGTGATAATAAAAACATTAATAATAATGTTAATGATAACAATAATAACAACTTTAATAATAATGATGATAGTGATAATAGCAATAAAAATATAATAATGATTATGATAATAACAGTAGTAGCAATACCACTAGTAGTAATGATGATGATGATGATCATGATGATCATAATGATAATAATAATAACAATAACAACGATAACAATAATAATGATGATAATAATAGTGAGAATAATGATGATAGTGATAGTGAGAATAATAATGATAATAATAATAGTAATATTGACATTGATCATAAAAAATAATGATGATATCAATGATAATATTGATAAAAATATTAATAACAATAAAAACTACAATTATAGTCATAATGACAGTGATGATAATAACAATGATAATAATAATTGTAAAAGTAACAATAATGATAATACTAATAATGATAACAATACTAACAATGACTATAATAAGGATAATGATGATGATGATGATGATAGTAATAGTAATTATAACAATAACAATAATGATGATAAAAAATATTAGTACTAATAATGATAATAATAATAATGTTAATAATGATGATCATGATAGTTATAACAGCAACAACAATAAAGATAGTAGTTATAATAATGACAGTAACAATAATATTAATATCAGTGATTGTTATGCTGATAATCACCATTATCAGCATTATAACAATCATTATTATTATGACTGATAATAGTAGCAGTAATGAGAGTAAGAGAAATAATGATAATGAAAATGATAATAATATTCATTATTATTATCATTATCATTATTATCATCATTATTATTATCATTATCACCTACGCCAAGGAGGATGTTTTAGTAGCGTTCGTTAGTTGGTTGAGGATAACTGAAAAAAAAAGTTATGAACAGAGATGTTTGTGTTACGTAGATTATTAATTTCGTTGGTGATCCTGATCCTGCGCAAGATAAATCAACAATTATGAGCCGATTTTTATGATTTCTTTACCAGGGTTGTGTCTTCGCCCAACTTAGATGTCCTCAGATTTCGTTGGTGATCCGGATAATGACCTGGATCCAGATATCTTTTTTAAGGGATTCATGAGCATTGCGAGTGAGGGAAACACAGAGCTCGCGCCATCAATGCCCTTGAGAAAGAGGTGATTTTAATGTAATTCTTAGAGTGAACATTTTCATTGCATCAGTTACCCTATTGCTCTGACGGAGGTATGCGCTCTCTGGGTGCTTCGAGTTATTATCATTATTACCTCCGCCAAGGAATTTATGTTTTGGTAGCGTTGGTCAGTTTCCTGGTTAATTGGTTAGCAGGATAACTCAAAAAGTTATAAACAGATTTCTATGATTTTTTTACTAGAGGTGTGTCTTGGTCAACTTAGATGCCATTAAATTTTGGTGATCCTGTTTTAGTCCAATTTAGATGTTTAGATTTTTAGATTTAGATGTTTAGATGTTTTAGTGTGTTTTAGTCCAATTTAGATGCTATTGAATTTTGGTGGTGATTCGGATCCATTTTTTTTTTTTTTTTTTTTTTTAAGAATTCATTAGCATTGTAACAGGGACGTCACCAGTGTACTTGAAAGAGGTGATCTTAATGTAATTCGACAAGTGTGAATATTTCTTTTGCTTCAGTGACCCTATTACCTTGGCGGTTGTTATTATTATGATCAATATTATTATTATCATTATCATCATTATTATTATCCTTATTATTATCATTACCATCATTATTATTTTTGTAATCATCAAATATATCAAATATATTTGAAATTACTATATTGTTATTACGCTAATTATCATTTCTACTACTAATGTTGTTATTCTTACAATTGTTAACTTTTTATCATCATCAATATTACTGCTATTATCATTATACTGTTACATTTTATCAGTAATATTACAATCACTTTTATTGCCATTATCCTTATCATAATTTAATCATTGTTACATTGATCAATGTTATTAGTAAAATGTTATTATATATTATCACTTTTATTGTTACTGATGATAATGTTTTTTATTAATGTCAGTATTATTATCACAATCGTTGTTACCTATTATTGCTGTTATTCCCTCTATCATTTCAGCCATCCTTATCTTCTTCTTTACAGTGCCACATTATCATTGGTATCCTTCTTAGATATCCATCCCCTATTTTTTGCTTTGCAAGCGAAGGAAAATCTCAATTTCTAATTTCTTTCTTGACTCAGGCAATCAGAGTTTTGTATCGTTTTCGGAAATCTGCGCTAAAAAAATGTCTCTCTGGGAACTTTTTTTCGATTCGAGCGCGAACAACAATTTCATGCTTGCATAAGGTATTTAAAATTTCGCTTCATTTTGGGTCCATTTTTGTCAGAACTACCGACTTCCCATTAAGAAAGTTCAATAGATCGGGATTAAATGATGCCATTTGTATAAAATAACAGTTAAAGAGGAAAACCAATCTTCATGGTTTCTTAATATATTTTTCTCTCTTCGTTTTTCTTTCAAAGATATTGAATAAGTTGGTATCAAATGGATAGACTTACGTGAAATAGCATATATATAAATACCTGATTTCCGCTTCACTTTAGGAAATATCCAGCTTAAACTTGCTTTCGGTCGCACGGAGTAATGAGAAAGGAAAGTTTGCAATGTGTCTATATAACAGAAATCAACAGCAGAAACAGGAACTAGAAATGCAAACTTTAGGACAGGAGAGTCAGTTCAGCTGCTCTGGCGGAGTTTTGGGATTGGTAATGTGTACATGTGTGCGGAAACAGACAGGAATAGTTGGATAAATCGAGAGAGAGAGAGAGAGGGGGGGAGGGGGAGGGAGAGCGAGAGAGAGAGAGAGAAAGGAAGAAAGGAAGAACGCAGGGACATACACACACATCCTTAAGCATTTCTATTATCACTATTGTCTTTTAACATATTCCAACCTGGATATAGCATTTCCCTTTCTGTGTCTGTAAACTCTGGAATTCTCTGGGATTTTATTTTCGTTTTTCTTTCACTGTTGAGAGATATCTGCAGTTTGAGTATCACACAAGTTCTGTGCATGTGCAGTATTAAATTTTGAGCTCTAAGATAATGCTGGGCCAGAGATGTATCCAAAATTTACCCTGAATACGGTCATTGCGCATGTGCACTAGATATATGGATTAAATTTTAATACAAAATTAACTTCTTTTTTGTGTACAGAAGACGCCCTAAGTCTTCTTCAGCGCATTCTCGTGGCTCCTCATGGAACTCGCAGGGAGGCTTATGCATTGGCGCTCTCTTCTTCGCACCAGGATGGCTAGTGGTGGCAGCAAAACGGCATGCAAAACACTTGACACTAAGCTACCGCACCATCGCTTCACATCACCCTGGGTATGAAACACCCACCCATAATTATCATGATTAATGGAAATGATGATAACAATAATTAAGATAATAAATGTGATAATAATGAAAGTGATAATAATAATGACAGCAATGATGATGATGAAAAATATGATAATAATAGTAATGATATTGATGGCGAAAATGATAATGGGTATGATGGTAATAACGATAATGACAGTAATGATAATGTTGATAATTATACTGCTACCGCCATTACTACTAAAATATAGATATGCATGTGTGTATCAGTCAATCCGACAGGCCGCATCCACTCTTCGCATCCAGCCATGGGAGACCTTCATGGTGAGTTGACAGGCATACAGGCATGAGATGGCATATCTCATAACTACTTTTCGAGCTGCCCAAGCCACGCCTTCTTAGGTCGTCCCGCAGGCGTCCTCCAAGCAGGATTGACTCGTGAAGAGACAACCTGATGAGCTGGGTCTCCGGCTGGAAAGCGAGATAGGTGCCTGTATAGCTTGAGTTGGCGGTCACGGATTCTGCAGGTAATAGGTCTCAAGCCAGTCTCACGGTGTAGGCATCAGTTAGACATATGATCCTGTCAACTGTATCCCATGATTCAATGTAGGGACGTTACAAAAGCCTTTTAGACACGTAATTTAGTCCTGCTTAGGTCCAAATACTTTTGACTGAGTTCATGGCTCCTGTCAGACCAATATGTCTACTGACTTGCTGGTGGGACATCCCAGAGATACAGACTTCACTGCCAAGGTGTGTAAGGCTCTCTGTGACGTCAATATCATCGTAAGCATGAACAGGTTCTGCTAGCAGGCCCCCAAAATCCTAGATATTGATGTTGGTTCAGGAGACCTCTAGGCCCAGGGGCTTCGCCTCATGCTGAATGCATCTGCGAGGGGGGCTTAGAGTTCAGTTTTCATAGAGCTTGGTAGGTAGGACAAAGGTCGTTTACTAAGGAAATGAGTTTCAACTTCCTCAGCAAGCTTCCTGGTGAACTGTTCCTTATCCCTTCTCGGCAGTGTCCGACCCCGCGCACCAAGGAACGGCGCAGACCCCAACTGCCTAGCGATATGCATCTACGGCTTCCAGTGTCTCCGGCGAGATTAAATTTTGCCTTGTCC
>NC_091551.1:35798698-35808698 GCF_042767895.1 Penaeus vannamei | reverse complement strand
TCAGAAAATTGTAGGTTTGCATATAAAAAGAATAGCAAGAGATGGAACGCTCACACACACGCGCGCGCATTGCAGTGATACCTTTCACCCTCAACGTCTTCTAACGACCTTGAGGTTTCCCTGATTATCTGGGTAGCGTGATTAGCGCGTCGACTCCCTACACGGGGGTAGTGCTGCCACCATCCGATAGAGGGATCGGAACCCAAGTAAAGGCGAGCCAGCAGACGTCTGAGTGTTATGTTGTGTAAGTGTGTGTCAGTGTCAGTCAATGTGTAATAGAGAAGTTAAAAGAAGTCATGCAGCACTGACCGAGCGGGCGTGGTAAATGTCAAGCAGTCGATCATTAAACTATTACCTTATTATTCTTAAAGGTTACTTTCAAAACCATATACATACATCAGAATCTCGTATACAGTTTTCAATACTTGTACTTCTTAGAAGTGTTTAAAAATATCTTCAGAAATGTTTATCGCAGCCCATTCTTTAATCAAGCAAAGTTATTAGATTAATGAAAAAATCATTAAAATGTTATTAAGTACAAACTCCCATTATCATGCATGTATCTTCCAAAATAAAAGTGCCATTGTTCATGTTCTTCTATTAATTCCTTAGATTATTTGGCATTATAAGAACATTCAGAATATGAAAAGATGAGAGAGACAGAAACTATTATACTTATTAATTTATTGCTCCATATAACACGAGATGTCTCCCCTGTTGTTATATCTTAAAAAGATAATTCCTTGGTCTGGCTGGCATTTCCTCCATAACCACGACCCATAAAAGCCAAAACAAACATCTAAAAGTCTAAAAGATATATATTTTTTAAAGTAAAAAAATAAAATACAAAGAGCAGGAGAGCTAAATTATTAAAGAGCAGAGCGCTTGGGTCCCGACTGCTCCTGGTCACTGGGCTCCCGGGGGATCTATTCTACGGGAATTCAAGGTCGTCGCGACAACCGACTCCGAATTACTGGGTGCCCTGTGATTGGCTAAGAGTTTCCGAGTCGCGACTGGTTCAGAAACTGTGATGTCACAACTGTTTTTTTTTTTTTTTAATGTGCGCATTTAGTAATCCCCTTCAGTAACTATCTTTTTAATTTCGTTGTTGTCCATAGACTTGCCAAAATGCCTTTGTATAGTCTGTACTCGAGGATTTGTGACAGGGGCTATGTGACGTCATCATGTTGATGCCAAAAACCGCTATAAGTTTTTTATGTATATTTCGGTTATGCCAAATACCTTAGGAGTAAACTCAAAATGTTCGCTCTTATTTCCTTTCAATAATCAATCCATGCCGTTTGCAACTTTCAGAAAATACTTTTTCACTACAGAAGCTGATAGAAGTTTCACCTTCTGAGTTATATTTTCGTTGTCTTTATGGTGTGGGTCATAATCCAAAACAATTTTGTTTCCATATATCATATGTAATGTATTGAATGTACGAAAAGTACAGTACATTATATCTACCTATGATATCACATATGCAATTATCCTGTCATTTCTGGCATCTATCATCTACCAACTCGGACGTCATACCCGACCGACTCCTTGACCATCACGCCATCGCTACGTCATAGGGTGCTGGAAAAGCAGAAGCTGGATTAACAGCGCTGGTGCCGGATTCTCAAAAAAAGCCTTGAGTTACGGCGCGGTGGAGGCCGTAACCATCCCTAAGGCGCCTTAACCGGGCCCCTTGCTCTGTGTATGTGTATGTAAGATCGCTCGGCCGCAAGTTAAGGCGTTTGAGAATCTGGCCCCTGCTGTCGGGGATTCCCCGGCACGGACGACGGCAACCTCGGTCCTTCCTGACCTGACCTCTCTTGGCCTTGGCGGGGGGATTCCTTTTTTTGCGGGTATGCTGCTGCCAGTACCGTATTCTGTGGCACACCGAATCACGACAGTATGTGTGTGTAGACTTGAAACCTACGTAAGTGTGTTTAACTGCATTAGACATATTTCTTTTAACTGCCTTCGCTCTCCTCGTGGGATCTTACTTGGGTCTTATCGAATCCTCCGCCGAGAGAGTCCTGCTCCTGGCCGATGACGAGAGTCCCATTCGCAGGAAACGGCAGGAAGCCCTCCAGAGGTCCGCTGAAGACACGCTGCAGGAGAGGGCTTTGGTTGGCGGAGGAAGTCGCGAAATGCTCTTTAGAAATAGATGTGAAAAATGTTGCAAACAGCTACCGCTTAGAAAACACACACACGCACACATAAACACACACACACACACATATATATATACACATATACACACACACACACATATACATATATATATATATATATATATATATATATATATATATATATATATATATATATATATATGTATACATGTATGTACGTATATATATGTATATATATATATATATATATATATATATATATATATATATATATATATATATATATAATATATATATATACATATATATAGGTATATATATATATATATATATATATATATATATATATATATATATATATATATATATAGGTATATATATATATATATATATATATATATATACATATGTATATATATATATATATATATATATATATATATATATATATATATATATATATATATGTATATATAGGTGTGCATACATTTGTATATGTGTGTTTGTGTGTGTATGTGTAAATACATACATATATATATATATATATATATCTATATATATATATATATATATATATATATATATATATATATATATATATTCATTTATATATATATATATATATACATATATATATATATATATATACATATGTATGTATATATATATATATATATATATATATACATATGTATGTATATATATATATATATACATATGTATGTATATATATATATATATATATATATATATATATATATATATATATATATATATACATGTGTATATATATATATATATATATATATATATATATATATATGTATGTATATATGTGTATATATATATAAATATATATATATATATATATATATATGGGTAAATAAATATAGATAGATATAGTCAGATGGATAGAAATATATAGAGATATATACCATACATGCGTGTGTTTAGAGAGAGAGACAGGGAGGGGGGGCGGGAGAGACTCGCCACAGAAGCAACAGAAAACGGAACAGCAGAAGTGCCCAGACAGGCCTACCCCCCCCCCCCCTGCTCCCCACCTCCTGGTTCGAGCGGCACTCACCTCGCCCTGCCAATAGAGGGCATAGGAGTCAGGCTGGAATACGTGGCATATGTGGTACCACAGGTCAGGGGTCACGTGCCAGGGGGGGATCCCAGGTAGGGGTCCCTGAGGCAGCCATGTGAAGAACGCCTTGTCGCGGTGACCTTTTCCGCCACGAGGTCAAGTCAGGCCCGAAATATGAAGGTGTATTATCCATCTTTTTTATTATTATCATCCTCATTAACGCTGCTGTTATCATCGTTATCATCGTCTCTGCTGATATCATTTTCCTCATTTCATTAATATCAGAAATAAAATCATAACTTAAAAATCAGCATGAAATCAGTATAACTGTCATGATTATTGACATAAAATCAGCATAATTCTATAATTATCGAAACCATCATCATTATCATCACTGCGATCTAATGTAAATATATATATATTCATATATATATATATATATATATATATATATATATATATATATATATATATATATATATATATATATATAGTCTAATCCCTCAATACTTATATCATCAATGCATCAACAGAACGGGCATTATTTTCTCCATCAATGCCATTATTTCCCCAACTGGCATACGAGTCATCATAACCAATACAATTATGATAGATGATAAGAATGCCACCCTAATTAAGACGAGCTAATTACCAGCAAACGGATCAGGGACAGATTGCCAATTAGCGTAAAATTAATTAGGAGTTGTATTACTGATCAGAAGTGATTATCAGGCATCAGACTCACCGATCATCAGCTGATCCTGACTGCCATTCCTGGTGACGTAAGACAAGTGAACGTTTGCCGGAGCGAAATTCTCGAATCTGGAACGGGGAGAAAATTTTTAATTATTACCTGAATTATCATTATTGTTCTCATTAGTCTCATTGTCATAAGGGATTACATTGTTATCCTCGTTCAATGTTATCATTATTATCGGCAACATTCTTAGTATTATCATTGTCATTATCACTGACATCATCATGATTGTTGTCATTATTATGTCTTATTATCGTTATTGTTTTTTTTTGTTTCTATTCTATAATGATTGTTGTTATTAGTATTTTTTTCTCTGTTATTGCCGTTACCATAACTATTATTGATACCATTATTATCATCACGATATCCAATTTTTATCATCATCATTACTATTATTATCATCATTCTCAATATCCTTATTACATTCATCATTAACATTAATCATTATAGTTACGATTATGATTTTTTATCATTATCATTATGCTTTTTATTATTATCATTATCTATCTTTATCCTTATCATTGTTCTTGTAATTATTGATATCACTAATATGTTTATAATTTTCGTCATTGTAATCATTAATATTACTATTATTGTCATTATTATCATGAAGATTATTATTATCATCATTGTTGCTGTTGTTGTTGTCAATCGCTGTCATTATTATTACTATTATCATGATTATCATTATCATTATCACAGTTATTATAATCATTGTCATCATTATGATTAGTATTGTCATTATTGTTTTGTTATTATCATCACTATTATTAATATTGTTATTATGATTATCATTATTATTATCATTATGATAATCATATCAGGATTTTTTCACTATTATTCTTATCATCATCAGCATAATCATTATCATCATTGTTCTTATTATCATCATCATCATCATCATCATCATCATTATTATTATTATCATTATTATTATTATTATCATTATTATTATTATTATCATTATCAACATAATCAATACAACTACTATCATCATCATCATTATTATTATTATCATTAGTATTATCATCCTTTTTACTACTAATACTATTATTATGATTATTTTCATTATTACTAGCATTTTTTTTCATTATCATCGCCATTATTATTATTATAATTTACATCACCAATATTATTATCATTAATATTACTGTTTTCTGTTACTGTTTCATTGTTACTATTAATGTTATCACTATTATAACTTTTTATATTTTTATCACTGGCATTATTGATGTTATTATTATTCTGATTATTGTTGCTATTACTACTATCATAATTATCATCAGTATTATTGTTTTTGTTCTTATTGTTATTATCATTACCATTATTATTGTCATTAGTAATATTATTGTTTTTTATTAGTTATTGTTATCATTAGCATTGTTATCGTTATCATTATCATAATTTTTATCATTATCATCATTATTATTATCATCATTATCAACATTGTCATGATCTTTATTGTTATTATCATTTTGTTTTTTGCCATCGTCATTGTTATTATCACTATTTGTAATATTATCATTATCACTATTATCATTTTCATTATCATTATTATATTTCATCATTATCATTATAATCATTATTATTATCATTGTCATTATTTTTTATTATTATTATTACTATCATTATCATTATCAGTATCATTATCATTTATATTACTATTATCATCCTTAACAATGGTAATAATAATATCATTAGAAACATCAAATTATCATTACTATCATATTGATAATTATTGCAATCACTATCAGTATCATCTTCAGGGTCATCATTATTGTTACTAATATTACAATTTGTCATCAGTGACATTATCATTATGCTAATTCTCTCTCTCTCTCTCTCTCTCTCTCTCTCTCTCTCTCTCTCTCTCTCTCTCTCTCTCTCTCTCTCTCTCTCTCTCTCTCTCTCTCTCTCTCTCTCTCTCTCTCTCTCTCTCTCTCTCTCTCTCTCTTTCTTTCTTTCTTGCTTTTTCTCACGCACCCACAAACACACATGTTTGCGGGGCTAGCTTATACACTGTGTGCCTTTTCATCTGTCAAGAAGCTAATTCACTATCTTTGTGATTGTTGTCGCTTTTTTGTGCATTATTATTGTCTTGTTATTTTATGAAGATACAGACGACAAAACGAATCGCTTGATTTCTAGCCAATAACTGAACTGATAATAAAGCAGGCAAAGAATCCATTACTGTTAGCATTAGTAGTATTTCTTTCCTCTCTCCCTCTCTCTCTCTCTCTCTCTCTCTCTCTCTCTCTCTCTCTCTTTCTCTCTCTCTCTCTCTCTCTCTCTCTCTCTCTCTCTCTCTCTCTCTCTCTCTCTCTCTCTCTCTCTCTCTCTCTCTCTCTCTCTCTCTCTCTCTCTCTCTCTCTCTCTCTCTCTCTCTCTCTCTCTCTCTCTCTCTCTCTCTCTCTCTCTCTCTCTCTCTCTCTCTCTCTCTCTCTCTTTCTCTTCCTTCGAGCCTCTATCTTTTCCTCTTTAATTCCACAATCTTCTTTGTATTTAATTCGCCCAACAACACAAAATATCATGCTCGTTCCAGGGCAATGCGTCACGTTTAATAAGCGGCTTTCGAATGCCCAAAACGCGAGACAAATGACAACAGGAAATGAATTCAGCCGCCGCGACCGCCGCCCGCCATCTGCATACGTGATCCCATTGTGTGTCAAGGCAGGGTCTGTTTTCGAGGGCTCGGGAGGGGGCGGGTTCTTACCTGTGGGCTCGAAGGGGGTGAGTCTGGTATGTGGTATGTAGGATTGGTGGTTAAGTGTTTCGGTTTCTGTGTGTGTTAGTTCGGAAGCGTGTGTATATCAGTCGAAGGCCGTGGAGTTACTAGATATCTGTGACTTGTAGTTCGTCTGTTGTAAAATCGTATGTGCTGTGACCTGAGATTTGTTGTGACGCGAGCGTGTGCGTGTCCTTCGTGGAGATCATTCGTAATTCTTCTAATTTTTTTCACAGTGTTCACGGATTCCCGGGTTCTTTACTAGCTTAGCAGTGATGTGGCCATTGTTTTGTCGTGATGAATGCAGAGATTTATACCGGTTGAAAGCACATACGTATCCATTGTCAGCATTTCTGCCCTGTCCGATTTTTATTCTATTTCTCATTTACTATGTACAGCGATTTATTAATCTATGCATTTTCCCCGCAGCTATACATACAACTACTTATATACAATATACCTCATTGCCCGGTCTGAACAGCTAATCTGACCTTGGCCTGACTACAAAGTACTAAGGGTAATATCTAGATGTCCCAGTATGTCTCTCATTTTCTGACATTTTACGAAAAACTGGAACGCAAATTATTCTCCTTTTGGCCAGGGAAGATAATTAGCATGTCGCACCTTCCAAATGCTATTATTGCATTCTTCCGAAGAACACTAGGAAATTGGAAGGGGAGTGGATAAATCTTAATGCACCTTTCAGCAGGCACACATACCAGTCGAGTATTATTTGAATAAGTAATAAGCGTGGAGCAATCACGGTTTGTTCCGAGACCTATTACCACTGCACCTCGGGTTAAGGGAACCTGAGCTCACACCTGCTCCTCCTCCCTTCGCAGCGCTCGCAATGGGCGTTTTGCCATGAAGAAGAAAACATGCGAGTGATCTGAATGGCGACTCTGAACTCCATACAGGAAGACAGAAGACTGATGCTTTACGTTTTATTTTCTATCAATATTGCATGATTTTCGCAAAATTTCAATATCAGAGCCTGTCACTTAGATCTCTTGTTTTATGAAGTTAGCCTTATCAAAATTCGTTCGTTATTTTTCACACTAAACTTCGGTCACTCACCTTAATTCTCTCTCTCTCTCTTTCCCTCTCTCTCTCTCTCTCTCTCTCTCTCTCTCTCTCTCTCTCTCTCTCTATCTATCTATCTATCTATCTATCTATCTATCTATCTCTATCTCTCTCTCTCTTTCTCTCTCTGTTTCTCTGATTCTCACTCTCTTTCTCTATCTCTCTCTGTCTATCTATTTATTTATTTATCTGTTCATCTTTGTTTGACTATTTATATCAGAGCTAACTTCAAAGGAAGAAATATGATTATAATTTTTTGACGACCTTATTCAAACGCTTTGTAATTCCGATTCAAGATCAAAACACGTCATTCATATCTCTTACCCTGTGCGCTCTCATTCAAACTCATTCTCCGTTCACCACATTATATTCTATTGATAGAAATAAACATCTCTCATATGTCTTTCTTTCTGGCGATTGCTTGTTGCTCTCATTCTCCCTTTTCATTCAAAAGATGTTTTTCTCTTAGTCTTCGTCTCCCGTTTGCCTCCCTCTCTCTCCTTTATTTTGTGTCACAGGCCACGCCCTTTTTCCGAGAAACATAAGGGGAGAAGGATGGAGGGCAATAGTGAGAGAGGTGGGGAGGGAGGGGAGGAGGAGGAAGGCTGAGAAAGAGAGAGGGCGAGGGGAGAGGGAGAAAAAGACGGAAAGAGATATAGAGAAACAGGGAGAGGGAGAAAAAGAAAGAAATATGGAAAGGGAGAGAGGGAGGTGGGGAATGGGGAGAGAAAGACAGAGAGATAGGGAGAGGGGGAGAGAGGGGGGAGGAACAGGGACACTGAAAAGAGAGAGAGAGAGAGGGCGAGGGGGGAGGGAGGGAGAGGGAGAAAAAGACAATGGTGGAGTAAGAGGGGGAGGGAGAAAAAGGAAGCAATATGGAAAAGGGAGAGAGGTGGGAGGAGAAAAAAGACAGGGAGAGAGAGAGAGAGAGAAGAGAGAGAGAGAGAGAGAGAGAGAGAGAGAGAGAGAGAGAGAGAGAGAGAGAGAGAGAGAGAGAGAGAGAGAGAAGCAGGAAGGTGGGAGACAAAGAGAGAGGGTGGGGGGTGGTGTAGAGGAGAGGAAGAAAAAAAAAGGTCGAAAGAGGGGCGGGGAGGAAGGGAGGGGGAAGAGAGTTGTCAGGAACAATAGTAAGAAAGACTGATATATATCCTCATTATCACTGACAAACTCATTTCTCGCCGTAAGTCGAATGTAGGGTAAGTACCAGACGTCAACAAGACGGACTCGAAATGCGTCCATGTAGTAGAGGTAAACACAAGAAAAGAATGCTATCAGCTAACCACATTATACTTGTAAACAAACCCTTGTTACTTTGCATTTAATGGCTCTAGTAAAGAGGCCAACGGCACCCATGGGATTTTGTATTGAAAATAAGAATTGCCTGTGAATCCACGCTTATGTAATTCCATATGTTAGTATTCATTCGCATTAAAAGATGTCGGGTACTTGCACCGTACTAATGGGCAATTTACAAACGAACTTTCAATCCCTAAGACAGTTGCTAAGAACTCCTTAGTACCACTTATTAAGTAGCTTTGTATTCACCTCGTGTACCTAAATCAGTGCCCTTTATCTAACCCAACACAATGGCAGAGAAACAAACACCGTGCTTCGAAGGTATATACTTACATAACATACACGTCTATAAAACATATTAAGGGCAGCAGTTCCCTGGAAAACAACAAAGCATTCGTAGCTGCTACATTACATAGTAAAATATTGAATAATATTACCACGCCTTCTCGACACAGTGCAACAGGCATATGTAATATGGAATAGTAGGTGTGTTAATTACATAGTGATCGTGTATTGTTATGATTAATAGTTCCTCTGACAAAAGCGAATTATACAGTAATGAATAACTTATTCAGTACGTGTAGCTTGCTAGTTTCTGTTATGGGGTCACCTGTATGCCAACGTTTGTTCCGTTCTTCTCTACCTCCTTCTTTAAGCCTTTTTCCTAAAGCTCCGTTCACTTTTGTTCATTACGATTCGTTCACCTAACCAAGATAGTCTACAGTTTCATAGATAGCTCCTGAAGCCCACAGGCTTCATTTGACTCTATATTTGACATGGATATGAAACATCGAGACAAGAATTTTTATCGTTAGTGCCTGCTTATTCGGGAAATTATTTTTACATGGTCAGCGTAGCAAGGTCCTTAGAACAAAGGTAGATCTTTGGCCTGTTGAGTCTTTTGTCTTACTGATACATAATCT
>NC_091551.1:35791198-35793698 GCF_042767895.1 Penaeus vannamei | reverse complement strand
TTATGACTGTATCATGATTGTGTATAGGCATATTAAGACTGTATTATGATTATGTATAGGCATATTATGACTGTATTATGATTATGTATAGGCATATTATGACTGTATTATGATTATGTATAGGCATATTATGACTGTATTATGATGTATAGGCATATTATGACTGTATTATGATTATGTATAGGCATATTATGACTGTATTATGATTATGTATAGGCATATTATGACTGTATCTGTATTATGATTATGTATAGGCATATTATGACTGTATTATGATTATGTATAGGCATATTATGACTGTATCTGTATTATGATTATGTATAGGCATATTATGACTGTATCTGTATTATGATTATGTATAGGCATATTATGACTGTATCTGTATTATGATTATGTATAGGCATATTATGACTGTATCTGTATTATGATTATGTATAGGCATATTATGACTGTATCTGTATTATGATTATGTATAGGCATATGTATTAATCGGTTACAGATGGAGTTTATAGATAAATACAGATAAAAGATAAAAAAAAAGAAATACATAAGAAAAAGAATGAAAGAAAAGGATGTACATTAAAAGACAGTCTTCCTCGTTCCATCACTTCGCTAAATTCAGTTATTGATTTTAGAATTCACTGAAAGGAAAGCTATAACTGAAATCTTTGTGCAAATGTTCCTGTGGCTTTTTTACGAGTACCGAAAATGCATTTCTTTCCATGCTTGAATACACTCCCTCGTCAATAACCGATAGCTCGTGAAATTCTAACGATCAATTGTGGAAAATGAAATGAAATCAATGAACTTCACTCAAAGGACTGACCTGATGATGGGAATTTATTGCTTAATCTAGTCACTCACACAATACGCGTATGATATATTCAATCGCTATTTATCAACACCATCGCCATGATTTTTTCAGTCTTACGCACACAGGAACTCTGCTTCTTACCTCCAGCAGTGCTTGATATTCCGAGCACAAGCGCAAGCTGCAATTGGAGGAGGTTCATGGCCACCTGTTGCCTCCCCACTACCTGTTGTGTTATAAATTGACTCGCTTCTCGCCCTGTTACTCAACTGCCTGTTGTGTATGTTCAGCGCGCCCACATCTGGAAGGCGAATGACGATAGTGATTAGCTTTTTATCATTATAATCAATATGAATATAATCTAAAAAAAATTCCGTCACTATATTGTTGTCATGGTAATGATGGTGATGATTATCATTATTGCTTGTATTATCATCAGCAGCAATGGCAGCAGCAGACTATTACTTCTAGGAGTATTAATTCATTATCATTATAATTATCATTATCATCCTCATCACTATGATTATTTCTATAATCATTATCGTCATTTTCAAGATAATGAGAGCAAAAATAAATGAAGTATTATATATCATTACCATTATTGCTGATATCATTGCTTTATATCATTGCTAAAGTTATCATTGAATGCAATATCGATTTTTTTTCTTTCCCATCTTATTGCACATCTTCAACGCTTTAATTTCGACGCTACTTCTGGAATGACAGGATCATCAACAAAAAAACTTTACTAACAATGTGATTATTACTTTCGATGCAACTTTTTTCTGCTTAATTGACTGAGCTTTGATCAAGTTAGTCATATATCAAGTTTCTAATTGTGAGAACTTCATTCTCGAACAGAAAAAAATATAAAGATAAGAAAAAAGAAAAAGATAAATGGGAGAGATTAATTAGAATAAGAGGCAATGGAAAAGATAATGAGAGAAGATAAGTAGAGACAGGAGAGTAAAACCGAGATAAAGATAAGATAAAGAAGGAGATAGACAAGATTTATATATATATATATATATATATATATATATATATATATATATATATATATATATATATATATATATATATATATATATATATATATATATATATATATATATATATATATATATATATATATATATATATATATATATATATATAATGACCAACAATTCTTTTATTTCACTCGTTGTGGCGATACAAACATAACGTTAGTTCTCGTCTTCAGCCTCTTTTTCATTATTCATACTCTTTCCAGTACTTGCATCTTATGTAAATGGATATGAATAGATAGATTTAGATGAAGATAGATAGATATGAATAGATAGATATATAAAAAGTAGATAAATTTACACACGGTGATAGGTGTATGTGTTTATAAATGCACATACATAGACATACACGCAGACACAAACACATATATACATAAATATATACATATATATGTGTATGTATATATATATATATATATATATATATATATATATATATATATATATATATATATATATATATATACATATGTGTGTGTGTGTGGAGATGAAAGGATGGAGATGAAATTATGTACGTTGGTGTTTTTTTTTTTTTTTCTTCTTCTTCTTCTTCTTCGGGGATGTGTGTGTGTGTTTGATATGTTGATTTGAAGTATACCTGATATGCGTTAACCGTGCTCTCTCGTCGCATGCTCTCTCT
>NC_091551.1:35771198-35773698 GCF_042767895.1 Penaeus vannamei | reverse complement strand
TCTCGCTCGTTCGCTCTCTCTCTCTCTCTCTCTCTCTCTCTCTCTCTCCTCCCTCCCTCTCTCTCTCTCTCTCCTCTCCCTCTCTCCCTCTCTGTCTCTCTCTCTATCTATCTCTCTTTGTATCTCTTCTCCTTCTCTGTCTCTCTCTTCTGCCTTTCTCTCTCTTTCTTTCTCTTCTTCTTTTCTTTCTCTTTTTCTTCTTTTCTTTCTCTCTCTTCTTTCTCTCTCCCTCTTTCCCTCTCTCCCTCTCTCCCTCTCTCTCTCCTCTCTCTCTCTCTCTCTCTCTCTCTCTCTCTCTCTCTCTATCTATCTATCTATCTATCTATCTATCTCTCTCTCTCTCTCTCTCTCTCTCTCTCTCTCCAATTGATTATGATGATGATGAACAACAATATTAATAATGAAATATGATCTAAATAGATAAGTAATGGTAATGTTGACAAGATTATACAGTGGAAGAATGCCAATAAGGACAATATTGACAAATATTGTTATAGCAACTATAAGAACAATAATAATGATATACACTACAGTGATAATTGTTATGGTAATAATGATAATTTAAAATAACAATAATAGATAATAGATATTGATGATGATAGTAATAACATAGCAAAAATAAGAAAATATCAGTAATGATGATGATAACAATAATTACAATGATGATAATGATTATCATCACTACCTCTTTGTTTGTTTATCATCATTATTCTTATTACTGTTACTATTATTATTATCATTATTATCAGTTTTATCATGAGTATGATTGTTATTGTTATTTTTACTATTATCATTATCATTATCCTTTCCATTATCATCATTTTCATAATTATAACAATAATAGTAATAATAGTAATATCATTGTTATTCTCAGTAGTATTATTAACAATAACAACAGCAACAATGATGATGATAATGATAAGTAATAATAATATGATATTAGTAAGATCAATGATATTGATAAAAAAAGATAATGGCAATGATAAAAGTAACAGTAATGATGATCATAATAATGATTTTGATAATGATAATGAGGATAATGATGATAAGCAAAAGTACAATAAGACAAAGATTAAGAATATTAATAATGATGATAATGATAAATATTGTAATGGCAATGATGATAACAGTAATGATAATGTCAATCATAAGAGTAACAATGATAATAACAACAACAATAATCATAAGGATAATTGTTATCATGATAAACGTAATAAATGCAATAATGATGATAGTAACACTAAGGATTATGATGATAATGATAGTAATATTTATGATGATAATAATAATTATTATGATAATAATAATGATGTTGATGTGATCATAAGGATTATGACAATGATAACAATGACATTAGTCATCATCATTATACTGATAATAACAATAATAATGATAATAGCAATAAAACCATAATAACAATTATTATTATTACTATCATAATAGTAGAAATAATAATGATTGAACTCTTATTAATAATGAAAAATAATAGTGATGATGATAATAAAAAGGATGATGATAATCAAAATAACGATGATACTGATGATAATGATGATGAGGATAAGAAGAATGATATTAGTTATGATAATGATAATGATGATAACAATGATGATGATAATGATGATATCATAATGTCACTATTACTACTGTTACTACTGCTCTACCAGTAAAAACGGAAAATATTTAATGAAAAATATGGGCAAGACCAAAAATAATGAATGAATCATGAAAATGAGAATATTGATGAATAATGATCAAATGAACAAGAACAATGATAATAATGATTTTGATAATAATTACGATAACAATAACAATAAGTCATCAAAATATATGACAATAACATCCATAAAATCTAATAAAACACAACTGTAAACAAACAACAAAAAATGTTGATACAAACAACGAAAACAAACAACATGGAAAACAAAACACAACCTTCGATGCCCCACTTTCTTGCCGCCTCTCAGCTGGTTCTCGCACCCACCTGTCGCGAGTTCTGGCCTCTCACTGGGCGCCTCTTGTTCAGTGTTCAGCGTCGCCTGAAGTTCATGCTGCGGCGGGAAGGCTGTTCGCGAGACTAACTTTTGTTCTTTGTTCGTCAATCAATATCAGTTTCTGCGGCGTTTCTGGAGGCAGAACTGGGACGGGGATCTTCGCTTGTTTGTTTGTCCGCTTCTTTGCTTGTGTTTGTTGGATTTTTATTGTGTGTGTGTGTCTGAGTATATAGATATATATATACAAACATATATATATATATATATATATATATATATATATATATATATATATATATAAATATATATATATACATACATTTATACATATATATGTACATATATATATATATATATATATATATATATATATATATATATATATATATATATATATATATATATATATATATATATATATACACATAGATACATATATATATATGTATATATATATATATATTTGTGTGTGTGTGTGTGTGTGTGTGTGTGTGTGTGTGTGTGTGTGT
>NC_091551.1:35768516-35770698 GCF_042767895.1 Penaeus vannamei | reverse complement strand
CAGACCAAACGTCATCGCAGCGGAAATTTCATCCGATGTCACTTCAGCTGGGTCTTCTAGCTGGGCACCATCAAAGGCAGAGCCACAGTCCCATAGAGTGATTTTAAGTCCAGCTCTACAACACTCTCACTATGAATAGTTGTATACTTTTTAGATAAATCAAGATTACAGGTTCAATATCGTATTTTCTGAAGTTATGCTTCTAATGCATTATCTATAAAGAGATGCGGGTGCATTTATTTTGTTGAATGTTACATTACTGGCTTGGTAATGCACTTATTGTATATTGTTTTATGCATGCAATAAACAAGAAAGTAACGCAGGGAATCTGATAATCACCAGACTTTGATTCTACAAACTATAACTAATCTAATATTCATCCGGTTATGATAGTGTATTGTCCAATATTATTATTTATATTCGTTTTCATTATCATGTGATGTTTAGAGAACGGCAGAAAGGCTGCTACGGAAAAGGTGCCAGCCCGAACTGAGAGGCACCGAGGAAATGTTGGGAGAGTTGATTCTCGCTTGACAAATCTGGAAACTTGCACTATCGCGAGATAAGTGGGTGTTACTCTGCTTCGCCAAAAGATAATAGTGATAACTAACACAAAAAGTAGTACGAGTAGTAAACAGCAAATGATAATAAACAATGATGAAACTGCGCCTCTGTGCCTAAATCTCCCCCTCCACCCCCCCCCCCCGCTCAGCCTCCTCCGCCAGCTGCAGGATAGCGCAGCGTCCCTCTCGTATCCACTCCTAAGGCTCAGGACGCGGCAGGACTGACAAGGCCTTCCTCGACGCCGTCATGGCCACCCAGGTCATGTAGCCGCCGAAAACTTTTCTCCTTGATAAAAGTTAGTCGGGTCACATCGTTAGTAGAAGAAAGGTCTGGCTGAGAGGGAAAAAAATCTATGGAAAAGTTTTTACTCTGTCAATTACTGCATGGACAACACGCCCCGACCCCTCACAGCTAATTGCCCGGGACAGGTTAAGGGGCAGGTCTAATTGTAATCGAAAGAAAAGATGGTCAGACTAGAACAATCCGCGTTAGAGAGAGAGAGGGAGAGAGAGAGAGAGAGAGAGAGAGAGAGAGAGAGAGAGAGAGAGAGAGAGAGAGAGAGAGAGAGAGAGAGAGAGAGAGAGAGAGAGAGAGAGAGGGGGGAGAACGAAAGAGAAAGGGAGAACGAGAATGAGAGAAAGAGAATGAAAGATAGAGAGAGAGAAAGAAAAAGGGAGAACATAAGTGAGAGAGAAAGAGATGAGAGATATAGAAGAAAAGAGATGAGAGAGAGATAGAGAAAAAGAGATGAAAGATATAGAAGAAAAGAGATGAGAGAGAGATGAGAGAGATGGAGAAAAAGAGATGAGAGAGAGATGAGAGAGATGGAGAAAAAGAGATGAGAGAGAGAGAGAGTGGAGGGGGAGGAGGGAGTGAGTGAGAAACTGAGAGAGAAAGAAAGAGACAGGGAGAACGAGAATGAAAGAGAGAGAAAGAGAAAGAGTGAGAGAGAGAGAGAGACATAGAGACAAGGAGAACGCGAATGAGAGAGAGAGAGACATAGAGAGAAAGAGAACGCGAATGAGAGAGAAGCAATAGGAAATGCTTCCACAGAACCTCAAAGTTAAGGTGCTACTCTTTTGGCTTCCATTACTTTTTTAAATTTCTTATGAGTGAACAGAACCCCCACCATTCCTCTGTACTTGGTCCCTAACCCTCTCCGGCCTCACAGGGATATTCCGGGTTCCTCTTCCATGGATAACATCTGGCCCTAAGCTAGATGTGACCCTTACAATATATATATATATATATATATATATATATATATATATATATATATATATATATATATATATGTATGTATGTGTGTGTGTGTGTGTGTGTGTGTGTGTGTGTGTGTGTATGTATATACATACATATATACATACATACATACACACACATACACACACATACACACACACACCCACACACGCACACATATATATATATATATATATATATATATATATATATATATATATATATATATATATATATATAATATTGTATATATATATATATATATATATATATATATATATATATATATATATATATATATATATATATATATAGTCAGGTATCAGCGGAATGTTCGTGATCTCTCTTTGGGAAGACAAAAGCCTCGAGTCAAGGA
>NC_091551.1:35758516-35761016 GCF_042767895.1 Penaeus vannamei | reverse complement strand
AATAGATAGACAGATAGATAGATAGAGAGAGAGAGAGAGAAAGAGAGGGGGGGTGTGAGAGAGAGTGGGTGAGAGAGAGAGAGAGAGAGAAGGAGAGGGAGAGAGAGATAGAGAGTTGGTGAGAGAGAGAGAGAGAGAAGGAAAGGGAGAGAGAGAGAGTGGGTGAGAGAGAGAGATAAATAGATAGATAGATAGTTAGAGAGAGAGAGAGAGAGAGAGAGAGAGAAAGAGATAGTACCAACAAGGACAAGTATAATAATTTATAGATAAGTTGGCAAAGCTGGCAGCCAGCCCTGGTCTTACAAATGGCATAACAAATTCATTAGTGCTTAAAAGGGATAAAGGAAGCCATACAGCAGAATGTATATTTGCTTCTATTGCCTAGTTGTCCATCTCATCACAATATCATCTTTGTCATTCTATTTTTCATTCTAAAATCCACGTATCACTGAAGAAAAAAAAGAAAAAAAAACAAACAAACAAAAAAAATCCCTAGCCGAATGACACAGTGGCACCAGATACATCAATCGTCACCAAGGATCTTAAACTTGATTCCTGAAGGAGTAAAGTCACAATCTGGAGACGGTTGAATATGATGCAGGTTTAGCGTAGGAATTTGACAATCCTGGTACCGAAAACGAATTACTAAGAAGAAGAAGAAGGAAAAATAAGAAGTGGAAGAGGAAATGTAGGAATGGAAGACGAAGAAAAAAAAAATAGAAGAAGAATAGAAGAAAAAGAAGAAGAAAGAAGGAGAAGAAGTGGAAGGTGTGGAAGAAGACGAAAAAGTAGGAGTGAAAAAAAAAACGATCAACCTATCCCATCATCGTCAATACTCTTATCACAACATACATTAAAGATCCCATGAACATAAATATATAAGCGAAATAACGCGCACACACACACACGCACTTTCAAGCACGCAAACAGCCTCACCTGGCCTGCTCCTGCTCCTCAGGGGAAGCGGCGGAGAAGCAGAGTTTGAAATACTGAAGTCAAAGGATCTTTTTCTTGTTCGATTTTTTTTTCTTTTTCAAGTTTGCAACCTTTGCAGGTAAAACTTCTGCGAGGACAATCCCTGCAATGCACTCAAACAGGCACACAGAGCCCAACTTGAAGCAAAAATCTACTGGGCCTTGCCTGAGGGCGCTGAAGGAGAGGCTCTTCCCCTTGAACTTAAACAGTGGCCTGAACGTCCTCAAACTTCAGGCGATGCAATAACTGCAAGACGGTATTGATTGGATGGCAGAGGCTGAATACATATTGATTACTGACCTAATGCTTCCTGCGCCAGTCTGCCTATGACCGAAAAACAAACTTTTCATCGCGGAGTATTTAGACTGAAGTAGATTACATCCTGCCTCGCACAAAGAAAGAGATGACTCTTCGCCTCCGTGCCCGAGCCCGCCGTGACAGGCCCCACCAGCTGCGTCGCCTCCGTGTCCGCCGCCGAGGACGCGCCCCGGCCACCCAGGTCATGCGGCCGCCGAAACTTTCCTTGCGGAGAAAAGTTAGCGTGCAGAAGGGTTGCCGAGAGAGGGATCTACTTTAGAAGAAAAAGGAGTAAAAATATGGACTTTGTCAAATTTTGGGCGGGAAGCAGGTTTTCATTTATATTCAAGTCCATAGATCTTCTGAGAAAGACGGTCAGATAAGAACAGTCCACGTAAAGGGAATATCAAATTAAAGAAAATTATGGTTAAAGTAATGCCACTTTTACGAGAACTATACACTAGTCTCCCAAAGTCTCCTGAGTACGTAAATGCGTCTCGAACACTAGCATACAATTCAATCATTATAGACAAAATAGTTGCGAAATAAAAACAGACTCATCATGGTCGAGAACTCTGAATGGACGTCCATTAGAATTCTGAATACTCGAATTTATTGGAAAGAAATGGAATCGCGTTTCGCTCTGGGACATTCTGCCTGAATAGATACGATTTAAGATGAAATATGAAAGCAGCTTCAACCTTCGACTAATGACGTTCGATATTCGTGGAATTCGTGTGAGTGCATATGCAAAGAGCGTTATTTTTAGATTTATTATTTTTTTCTACAAATCGGTTCCTTTCACAGATGAGAAATAAAATACTTTAATAAAAACTATTTTTTTTCTCTCTCTCCCTCCCTCTCTCTCTGTTCGGCTTGTATGTATGTTCGTTTTTTAGTCTTTTACATTACTGTTTCCCTCAAGCTTAAGTTGCGTGCGCGTGTGCATGAGCGTGTGTGTGATTGTGTGATTGTGTGTGTGGCGGGGTGGGGGGAGAGCTTTCTGTGTGTTTATATTGCGTGTGTGCCTGCATGTTTGTGTGTGTGAGTGGTGCTGTTATATTGATTTCTTGTGACTTCTCTGAAATATAAAAACGCTACATTTTTTCTCAACCCACTCGATTTGCATCTCTTCAACTTTACTAATCATGAAAGTCCCATCCGCACACACCCAGACTCGCTCCTGCATAGAATCCCTTCTACTTGAACTTCGAGGAATTGCTTCGTG
>NC_091551.1:35741016-35743516 GCF_042767895.1 Penaeus vannamei | reverse complement strand
GGATTAGTAACATTTTGAATTTGTACTGTGAAAAGGGGAGGGTTTATTGACAGATTTCTTCTTTATATTTCGTATTTATTATTATCATTATTCCTATTGTTATAAAGATGATAAAAGCAGCATTGATGGTAGAAGTAACAGTAATTGATATGATCATAATTACTATCACTTTTACTCGTATTATCATCATTATTATTATCACTTCATTACCATTCCTTTACTATTCTCACTGATCCTCATACATAGAAGTCACATACACTCTCTAAATCAGTAAGAAAAAAAAAAAATAAATAGAAATGAATAAATAAAACCGACTGAACAACAATCATTTCGCTTTTCTTAATAAGCCGGAATTGTCACGGAGCAATTAACATCTCGACCAAGGCTGTAAGAGAGACGTGTCAAATTGGCACATATTGGCACTCAATGGCACTCCTTGAATTTGGTGGAGTTTTTGCCCTTTCACTTTCCACTCGTGCCTGTCCTCGCCTAGATTTTTTAACATTTCAATTTATCCGTTCTTTTATTTTCATTGCTATCGTTTATATTCTCGTTCACTTTCTATTGCTGTTATTGTCGTTATTTCATCTTTATCACTGTTGTCATTGTTATTACCATTTTCAACACCATTATTACTATTATTGCCCTTGCTATTGCTCGTATCATAATCATTATTACTATCATTTCCCTTTTTATTATTATTCCCAATACTATCATCATTATCATCAACATCATTATCATTAGCATTAGCTCTAGCATAATCAAAATCATTACCATTATCATCATCATCATCATCACATATAAACGTATTTAAAGTATGTACATATAGACGTGCATATGCTCAGAGTACATTGCTAGAATTATATCTTCCACAAGGTCACGCGGTATAAAGGGAATACATATAGTGTGTAGTTACTGAAATGAAAAGGGCATGTCGGCAGAAATGACAGAAAAGAAGGACTAATTAAGAACTTTTAAGTTGTATCTTGAATAATTAGTAATTACAGAGCCCATGCAGTATCTATCACCAACATGAGTCCGTGAATATATATATATATATATATATATATATATATATATATATATGTGTGTGTGTGTGTGTGTGTGTGTGTGTGTGTGTGTGTGTGTGTGTGTGTGTGTGTGTGTACATATATGTGTGTGTGTGTGTACATATATGTGTGTGTGTGTGTGTGTGTGTGTGTGTATGTATATTTATCTATAAACATATATATATATATATATATATATATATATATAAAGATAAATATATATATGAGTGTGTGTGTGTGTGTGTTTGTGTTGTGTGTGTGTGTGTGAGTTTTGTGTGTGTGTGTGTGTGTGTGTGTGTGTGTGTGTGTGTGTGTGTGTGTGTGTGTGTGTGTGTGTGTGTGTGTGTGTGTGTGTGGACAGATAGACAGATAGATAGTCAGATGTGTTTCTATCAGATATATTTATATCTCTAAGCCTGTTACCTGTTAGAATTTCCAAGCACACATTTTGTCTCAAGCATCATGTGAGGTATTCAAGGAAGGGACGAATGAGAGGGCCGTGAGGAGAGGAGCTTGAGAGATTTCGAGAATTTAATTTACAACTTTAATACAAATATATCAACAGTAAGACGAACAGCAAAGATCATGCGGCGTCCTTGGTTTTGGTCTCAATCTGTTGCCCTGTTTTTTTGTTTTTTTTTTATTTTTTTTATGTTGTGCCTTGTCACCCATTGCCTTTCCCTCGGCTGCTTGTAGTCTCGCCTCGGGAGTGCTATCTGAATGAAATGTTTCGGTCTCATTTCCATAGGTCAAAAAGGATTACATGTGGTAGAGCAGACACCTCCCTACTCTTCAGAATGGAAAAAGGAGCTGGTATGACCGGTAGTGCAGTAGACCGGAAAAAGCAATCGATATGAATAATTTGGTTCACCAAGTTGTACTCCAAAGCCTTATTTATTTACAGGAAAATAGTGGAAATCCAGTTGAGGCAGATGGAACTATGAGCTGTATAAACTTTCAGATTCATAGATGATGTTTTATTCAGTTCTCACTTTGATCGCAATTTTAACCTATGGAGATGGGACCGGCCTTCTGCAAAAAGGGAAGACGATACTCAGTGCAAGAATATGCAACTTCCCTTCGATTTTTGCATATTCTCTTCATGAAAAGGGAGAAATATGAAGAAAATCACGTTTTTTCACTTCTACGAGGATGCAGAATTTTAGAGAATGGTACCATATATACAAGGCCGAAAAATGAGCATGACAACACCAGGCAATTTCTGTTTGAATGCAATGAGACCAATCCCATTTTCTGGGTCAGAAACTGAGGCCATAGCAAGAGGCGGCACATACCCGTCTCCTTCCCTTTTCTATGAGACAAAAGTTTCATGTCCTTCACGTAAGAATGATAAAACTGGTTCGAAATCGCTTTCTCTAATAATAATAATAATAAATAAATAAATAAATAAATAACATAGATAAAGTTTAAATAAATAAAGTTTTAAAAAA
>NC_091551.1:35723516-35728516 GCF_042767895.1 Penaeus vannamei | reverse complement strand
TAGTGGGGAGTATATAGCACACAGAACCCCAAGGAACAGTTATTCCTGATTGGAGCGTATGTTCATGCCAATGTTTCTGTGGAAATAACAGAACGCTCTAATGACTGCTAACAGCACAAGGGGGAAAGCCAACGTCCACAAAGGTTAGTGTAATCTTTCGCAGCCGGTCCTAGCGTAGTTTGGAGATGATTCCACAAAAAGTTCTTAGAAATAATAGAGTGAATATTGGAGATTAGTACAGATGCTCATTGCGATAACCTACTTATTCACCTTCTGTGTGTATGGCCATCTCAGTGTAACACTGGAGATTGGAAAGAATAAGAGGGAGAAATCCATAACGAAATGAGACAGTGCTATTACAAGGACTAATTATCAACATGGACCTCCATTACCCCATCTCTAACCGTCTATCATGTTACTGTGAATTTAAGTTTTGATTATATTCCTTTATCATTCACTTATCTCTCCTAACACACGCCTTCTGGCCATCATCCTTGCTGTCCCTTATCTAAGCTATCTTCTTCTTGATAAGAGCGATCGGCTAATTCTTTCTGTCACCCCAGCTGGGTCTTATCTCCCTTTCTCTTAACAAGGAGCTCTAAGAATAATTCCATCGCCCTAACTGCTTCTTATCTCCTTTTTCTCTCTTAGCATGAGTTCTAGGCTGTCTCGTATGTCCCTTATCTCTCCCTAAACAGCAGCTCTAGGCTAGTTCTTACTGTCATCCCATCTTTTATCTATCTTATCTTTCCCTTGATAGGAGCTCTAGGTCTTGCCTCCATCCCACTTGTCTCTTGTCTCTTCTATCTTTTTTTAACAGGAGCTCTAGTTCTTGCCTTCATCCTACTCTTATTTCCCTTATCTTTTCCTTAATACAAACTCTACACCTGCTTTTTATCTCCCATAGCTTTACCTAGGATCTCTAGGTCATGCTTCATCCCACTCGCCTCTCATCTTTCTCCCTCGTGTCTCCATCGAAAGGCACGCTCGGCCAATCCTGCGTTGGTCGATGCGGAGTGAATGATGGGGTGTCGGGCTGCCAGTGCAACTCCGTCTGCAGCAACTACGGCGACTGTTGCAGCGACTACGAGGCAGTCTGTTTCTCTTGCAAGGACCGGTGTGGGGAAGGGTACGTGCAGTCCAAGCCGTGTCAGTGCAACAACGAGTGCGGCTCCCACGGAAACTGCTGTTCTGACTACGATGTGGAGTGCGGAGGTGAGGGACTGGGGTCTCTGCGCTTGCTTCCGAGTCTAAAAGAATCAATATTTCTGAAGAACACATTGCATATAGCCATAAACGCAAATACTAACTGGTCTTCCCTGTCCCGCAGGAGGAACCGGCGGAGGAGTGACGGACACTGACCTGAGGAACTTGATGGAGGAGCTCTACTCCCTGGATGTAAACAGCGTCGGCAACCAGCTCGTCCTCGACCACCAGGGACAGGGATCTTCAGGAGACCTCGCCCCTGAGAGGTGAGTTTCCTGCCAACCGGCGGTACCACTGGCTATGCGGACGCCATTCCTGCACATCGGTGCTTCCGGAAGTGGTTCTCGTGCTGAACTCGAAAGAAGGATCTCGTCGGAAAAGTTGTTCGCAACCCTGTCCAACTTTTCTAGCCTGGTCATCAACTCGGCCCTCCATAGAGCAGGCCGAGACGCGGTGGGTTCGGCTGGAAACATAGAAGACTGTCGACATCTGAAAGTACCGGCTTCTATCATTACATCAGTTATGCTGCTATTAGGTTGTAGTGCAGATAATATAAGGAACACCAAAGCCGTTTTCGTCCAGTTATTGCATATCAGCAGATGATTAAAACGAAATTGATTATGGCATTTAGTTACTTTACCGTCTACTTGTCCATCCGAATTCATCGCCTATCCGAATTTGAATAAGTAACGATGTTATCATGCCATCTATTCATGCAAATTTCCCGATTATGAGGTAATTTTTTGCAGATTTTATTCTGCCTTACGTAAGACAAATGACAAGAAGAAATGGCGCTAAGAAGGTATTGACAATTACATTTATATAATCCCCATCAGTCTCTTCGTCTCGGTGCCTGAGTCCGCGCTGACAGGCCCCACCATCAGCCTCCTCCGCCAGCTGCAGGACAACTACATCCCCTCCGTGTCCTTCGCCGAGGACGAGGACGCGGCGGAGGTCGCGGAGCAGGAGGCCTTCCTCGACGCCGTCATGGCCACTCAGGTCATGCAGCGCGCCGAAACCTTCCTTACGGAGAAAAGTCAGTAAAGTCGCACTGCTAACTGGAGAGACGTTTGGGGAAAACGCGACTTTATTTCTGGAAAGCTATAATTTTTTGACTGTGTAGAATGATGGCACCAGTTGATTACTTGGCACACCTCGAGGAACATTCAAATTTAGGTTCGAATATCTTGAAAATGAAAAATTTTCACAGCAGTTATATGTATTTCTGAAGAAGATATAATCGAAACGCCATATACATTTCTGGTACTGGGAGGGTATTCGTTCTCATTCATACCTTTTCTAAATTTGTTATACTGAACGTATTTCATTCAAATATCTTTTAGGAGAGATAAGCAGGCAAGAGCAAAATTATATACATAAATACATATTTATAGATATAAATGTATATGTATATCTAAATAAGTATATATATATATATATATATATATATATATATATATATATATATATATATATATATATATATAACATAAGCCTAATGCCAGTGACATATCATATTTTTCACATTTTGGAAAAAAATCAAATAAAAAAATATCGTGGCATTTATCTCGACCCAAAATATCTGGAGAGAAGGGAAAGAGTTGACTCACGCCCTCTTTCGACCCAGATCTACTGAGTGGGAGCCTGCGAGACAAGCTGAAGGAGATCTGGTTCATGATGTACACAAGGTCGGGGAGCATCCTGGGCTCCTCTGGCTTCGAGCACGTGTTCGTCGGGGAACTGAAGAACGGGGTCGTGTCGGGCTTCCACAACTGGGTCAGCTTCTACCAGGAGGAACTTGACGGAAACCTCAACTACATGGGTTGGTCGAAGACGGTCGACCTCGGAGATAAGGTGAGGCAAGGGGCAAGGTAGTCAGTCCGTGTGACAGACGGGGGAAATTATGCTGCGTCACTAGGTACTAGATGCTTGAAATACAAACCTGAAATAAAAGCTCTCGGTGACCTCGAATAAGTGCTCAAATATATTAAAATCTTCAAGATACAGGAAGTCGTGCCTGGATTAATGAACAATCTTCAAAATGCGAACTCATTCCAGGGAGAAATCATCATGGACCACTTTGAATGGCTGGGCGAACCCAAGAGCATCGGGTCAATGATGGTCGGCACCTCACCCGAGCTGGACATGGCCATGTTCACAGTGTGCTTCCTGGCCCGACCCGACTCCAAGTGTCCCACGCAGATGAACGGTCATCAGTTCCAAGTTCAGACCCACCCTTCCGATTATGATGGCCATGTTCTTGTTGGTAGCGCTTATCCTGATATATAAAGGCATTGATGCTTGATTTTTTTCTTTTCAATTTGGTTTCCTTTTTAGCTGAATATTCCATTTAGAATGGAAGGTTTAACTTATGAATGTAGTCTAAAGAGAAACAGCGAAAGAAATGAGTGGGCTAAGGGCATGAGTGAATGGCCCAAAAGAGAAATAGTGCTAGAAAAGGTACATAGTGTTTAGGGAAGGATAATAAGAGAGAATGACCATCAGAGAAAGAATAAATGCGAGTGGGGGAAAAAAAATGGCATATAAATGAGGAAAGGTGAGATTGAAAGAGAAAAAGGTTAGGATAAACATACAATATTTCTGAAACTAGATGCATAAATGTCTCACCCCTGCCATTTTACAAAGGATAAATGCTTGCCACCCCCTTGGTATAGGCAGTTACAAGATCTGAAACCAGCCTATGCAGTTATCTCACTGGTCTTATGCTGCGTTCGGAACTGCTCGTCTATCTCGTCCAGACAACTTGTCCAAGACCAGCAGGACGAGATGCGCCGCGTTCGGAACCTCCTAGACCCTTTCTGCCCAGAATGCAACCGGCTCAAATGTAAACATTCACTTTTTTTTATCATATGGGTGACTTTATTTTACACGCTGCACAAGTTTTGTAACTCCTTTGATGCGCATTTAACTTACCTGCAACTGACAAACACAAAAATATCCTTTGATAACACCAATTAAGGGTCATAAAATTACCCACCAATATGTTGTGGTTATCTGCAACAGTCAATGTTTACATACAAAATCTATTGTGACGTCATCTCGTCCTGCTCGGCCACCTTAGCAGGAAGGCGAGTTGGACGAGCTAGACTACTTGTCCGAGACGAGATAGTAGAGGTTCCGAACGGTCAAAACATCTCGTCCAACTGGTCTGGACGAGATAGACGAGCAGTTCCGAACGCACCATTAGACCCTACTCGTTTACCAATACCCTCGAGAGAATGAAATGTGCATCTTTCTCACCTATGTTAGACCATCAACCTGTTTTGAAGCATGCATGCATGACGAATTGTTTGTCACTGCGGTTAGCTAACTGCGTCAAAGGACTGACCAATCTGTTTTTGCTTTAACTGGCCTGGATGATTAATTCAGGGACCTGTGACAAAGTTTATCCACGTGGTAAAATGATGTTTTTGCGAACAAGTTGTACATAGTGGAGGTCAACCGCACAGGGCGATTCCCTTTGAGATAGGCAAAGGATGGCGGTATCCCTCAGGACAGAATATATGGCCTTTATCCTCTAGATATAGATTTTCAGAGATCTGGAACATGTTCTGTTTCTACTCACCTACCAGAAGACAGCCGGGAACTACGATAATTTCCATTCATAAAAAGAGAGGACTTCATCCCACGAGTTAATTCTGCATTTGGTAAATGACTATGGAAGGATGAGAGACCCCATAGACACTACTTTCGGTATATCAGCTGCAAAAGAGTCCCCCAGTAAGCTGCAGATGTTTGGTTATTCGGTTAGATGGATGTGGTCAATGAAGCCC
>NC_091551.1:35708516-35716016 GCF_042767895.1 Penaeus vannamei | reverse complement strand
TGTCCATCCGTTCGCTGGATTTACACGGATTCATGTTGCATCCACCAATCCCCAGGTCATTCATCGAAGCCTTGACATGAAAAATGCTTTCATATTTCACATCAAATCATTGTACCTTGTGTCAGGGAGAATACCTCGAGGCAAAAATATGAATCTAGTTCTATAAATGTCAGTCCATTCAAGTATTTCGTATTTTAGTGGAGATTTATTCAGGGATATCGACCACTTCGACGAGGAGTCGGCCATCGTGGCTAGAGTGGATCCAGAATAATTGACTTTTTGATATTCATATGTTCGAGAAATCGGCCGCAATACATTCACGATGTGTCAGAAATGACATGGAATGAAAAAAAATAGTGCGGATATGTAAATAGGAGATCAAATCTTACTTTTCCGAGATTTGTCCAAACAATTTTGAAATAACATTTTCTTTGTTAGTAATTGTACAGTACGTGCGTGAGCTGGAATATATGAAGATAGAACCTAGGAGGATTTCGAAACATTTGTCTCAATATCAGTAAATCTAGTTTACGCATTGCGTTTATTTTTCTGTCATATACACGTATATACATACATACATACGTGTGTGTGTGTGTGTGTGTGTGTGTGTGTGTGTGTGTATGTGTATGTATGTGTGTGTGTGTGTGTGTGTGTGTGTGTGTGTGTGTGTGTGTGTGTGTGTGTGTGTGTGTGTGTGTGTGTGTGTGTGTGTGTGCATACATACATTCATACACACACACACACACATACACACACACATATATATATATATATATATATATATATATATATATATATATATATATATATATATATATATAAAACGTACTTACATAAGTACATTGTTGTGGAAAAATCTCTGGGCACGACGAGGGGCTGGTCATGCTGGCGTCTGTAGTGAAGCAGAGCTGGGCGTCGGGGGCGGTTGGCAGCGTTGTTCAGTGTTGTGGCCGTGTTGCGTAGTGGCCACCTTCCATGTTGTAGTGGACCTCTTCGAGGCTTCCATCTACATCCGTTGAGGCAATGGTAGGCCGCGTTGCCGAACCGCTTGTGGTACGAGCAGATACCGTCTGCGGTAAGGTATCGGGCGAAGGGCCTCCGGTTCGTGTTGGTCCTTCGGGCAGTTGCTGCGTTAATCGGGATTGTGGCCGCGTTGTTGTCGGTACGGGCTGACGGGAAAACGGGGGCTGTTGACAGAGGGCGGGCTTGCCGGTAACTTCCATCAGTGCGTTGGCTCTGGTAAGGAGGACTTCGATGGCCATCTCGTTTGAGTTGTGGAGTTTCTCCCTGATGTTGCCGGGGAGAGAGCGGAGCCAAATTTCTTTAAGGTCCACTTCGTGAAACTTTCCTTCTGCGTCTCTGGTGGGGAGGCGGCATAGGGTAGTGATTTCCTGCCAGATTTGTTTAGGAATCCGGTCTCCAAGCGGTGTGTTGGGGATGTTGAGGATCTGTCACGCCCTCTCAGATGGAGAAAGAGAGAACTCCTTCAACAGCTCCTGCTTCAGAGTGCCATACTCAATTTCGTCTGGCTGGGTATCTAACCAGGGGGCTATCCGGTGGAATACCTCCTCGGGTAAAACGGCCACGACGTGATCTGCTTTGGTGGTCGCCTTCACTATATTCTTAAGCCTGAACTGGGTTTCGACTCGTCGAAACCATGCTCCATTTGGTGAGAAGGGTGGAAGGCGGATGGAGGCGGCATTCACTTCAGTGAAGAGGGTGGCTGTGTTGGAGTTCATGTCGTTTCGGGGTCACCAATGCAGAGAGACCTTCAGCGTGGGAGTCAAGAGCTAAGGTCTTGAGTGGTAAGGTGAAGTAAACACTGAAGTGCAGAGAAGTCTTGTGAAGTGTGTCTATTTTTGGCGAGAAATGCAGTATATAAACAAACAGGGCAAAGTAACACTGCTGGGAGTCTGTTCTCAACCGCCGTACTGTTCAGACATCTTTCGCATACCTCTGCAGCATAAGAGTGACTCGCTTAGCGTGACTTTGCCATTATAGTCACCTGCTTGGCATTGCTTTGGCATTTCAGTCACCAGCTTTGCGTGGCTTGACATCATTGTCACCTGCTTCGCGTGACATTGGTGTTACCAGCTTAGCATTATTGCTACCTTTCTGCCTGACTCTCACCAACTCTGCAGCTATCAGAGCATTTACTTGCTCTAACCACAGTATCCAGGCCAGCTAGTGTCTAGTGGCCTCTATACCTGGTAGTGCCTCCCTGGGGCTCTAGAAACACACACAAACACCACAACATGCACACACCAGCACTGCTCCAAAGGGTGTTGTTTGGTTATCCTTGGATAAAGAAATAAGCTCTTTGGTTTCCTTTTCAGTGCTCTTTTTCTCCCTCACCTTTTCTCTTCACTCTATTCCATCCTCGTTCCTGGACCTCACCTTCCCGAAGGTGATTTGTCTGGGGGCGGTGCATTGGTGCTTCCAACATTACTTCGATGTGTTTGTTGGGGGGCCACTGTCCACAGGATAACCTACAAGCCCTCGTTGGGTGGAGAACTCCGCCGACTAATCCCATCGAGGGGGGGGGGGGAGGCATAGGAAACAGGGAAACACAGGCACTCTTCTGCCACTCTAGGACAGAAATAGGGCTAGGTTCCCCATAGGGGCATCATTGAATAGCTCCAGTGATCTACCCTTCGACCTCCCAGATGCACATCAAGAATGCAAGGGAGGGGGGGGTGCTGTAATCCACGAGCAGTCTTTTAAGGATTAAGCAGGCTCCTTTTTTTGTATAAATTGAAGAATTATGTAACCATGCCTAAGGTGCGCATTAAAACCGGAGGAGGACCATCCATAGGCAAGAGGATGGAGCTACTGAAGATCCTATGCCAAGAAGACATTAAGATCGTCAAACTCCTCGACACCTTTGACGGATTCATTGCCATCACAGACACAGAACTCTGCACCAACAATGTGTTCGAAGATAGCACAAGGAACACCCTCACTGCTGCAGGTTTCACCCCAGTGCTCTCGCCGGAGAAGAGAGCAAAAATTACCCTGGTACTGAAGGGGATAGATCAAGAGGTGCTGAAAGAAAACAAGCCCAATTCATAAAGGTCCACTTCAGCACCATGGCCATGGCCAACAAAATAAAAGAATCAGGATTACGCCTCTTCTGGTTCTCCATCACTGCCAGAAACATCGAGTACAAATGGTACCCCAATGCATGGTGTGCTATACGTACAAACACACAAAGAACGCATGCCCAATGAAAAACAACAAGGTCTACAGTGAATGTGCCCAAGAAGGTCACATTTACAGGGAATGCCCAAACAAAAACAACCCCAAATGTATTAACTGCGGAGAAAATCACAGAGCGCTTTCAGGAAAATGCAAGATCAGGAAAGAAGTGATAAAAAAAAATAGAAGCAGAAAAATTCAGTAAGGAGGAAGAGCAAGTCAACCTGCCATATAGTTCAGTAGCTAGGAAAGCAGCTGATGCAGCCCTAAAAGAAGTGAGCACCACTAAGCAAGTCCTGATATTACCAAATGACATATCTGTCAAAGTCTTGATTGTGTTAATCAATGCACATCTAGCCAACCTAGGCAGACCAGGTACATACGCCCAGGAAGTGAAAAAAGGACTTAGGATGGCCAACCTTCCTGAAGTAGAGGTACCGAACGATGTAGATTCCGGTGCGATATTTCAGGTAATTCCACCAAAAGTAACACCACCTACAACAGATACATCCGAGACACCTCTTGCCTCACAGCCCTTTGAAGCTCTTCCAACAGTTCGGCCAAAAATGAGACATCCTTCGATCTCCACAGCAAGCACTTATAGTGAACAATCTCATCTTCAGGCCCTCGAAACTGCCATCTCGACTATTGACACCAACATAGCCACACAGGATGAGGAATTAGAAATCCAGTACGCCACACAAAACCCAGTGGTCGAAAAATAAAATAAAATATAACAATCACGATGTTATATGGGGGGATCCCAGCTGATCCAGACGACTTAGGGCTACAGATCTATGCACATGATCCAAAGAAATATCAAAACCATTACAAAATAATGATAGGGAGGGAAATAAAAGCAGGCACTATAAAATTCACCTTTACAAACAAAAACTTTATTAACAGGGAGGAAAAAATACAACATCACCTTGAAGCTGGATCCATTGAGGTACATGGAACAATGATAATAGGACGACACAAATTAAAGGGAATCAGAAACGAATATGCTGAAACAACGTAACCAACACCCAAATCAGCAAAATGAATCTAAAAATAATCCAGCATAACGTCCTACATTGGTACACAAGACGACACGAACTTTGTAATATATACAGTGCTCAAAACCCAGACAATTCTGCTGAACAGCCATGGGCTCCAAGACAGTGAGAGACTGAAAATCTTTCCCTTCACAATCTGTCAAAGAAATAAAACTGGGGAGAGAGCCGATGGGGTGGCCATTGCCGTGAGACGAGGGTTGCAACACCGTATCCTGGACGACTTCAACCAGGAATTCCTTGCTGTCTAAGTTGACACAATTAGAGGACCAATGATAATAGCTACTGGATACCTACCTCCACGTCGCCCATTTCTACCATACCCCGATGTACTCAGACTTCTCAGACTCCAAAAACCTGTCTACATCGTGGGAGACCTCAATGGCAGACACAGAGTATTTGGCCACAGTGACAACAATATTGTTGGT
Organism: Penaeus vannamei; assembly: GCF_042767895.1. Taxonomy (NCBI): domain Eukaryota; kingdom Metazoa; phylum Arthropoda; class Malacostraca; order Decapoda; family Penaeidae; genus Penaeus; species Penaeus vannamei. The sequence continues at coordinate 35,711,335 of NC_091551.1, read as the reverse complement.
AATAGCTTATTCAGACTAATGGTGTACGGCCGTCTGAATCACCTGTGCCCAGACTTCCCCACCTTGATTCAGCCACGAGCCCAGATATCATCCTAAGTAATAGATATAGATACCTCAACACCCCCATTACACCTGGCAACATAACAACCAGTGATCACCTTCCCATTGTCCTAGAACTGTCAACAAACCCAATCCTCATCCCAACTATCCCTCGATTTGGCTATAAGAAGGCCAACTGGGACAGATTCAGGGAACTCTTACAAGCTAAACCAGGCAATGATCTAAATGGAAAACCCATTCTAGACAATGACCTGGAAACTGAAAGGCGGCATGACGACTTAATAGAAGCCAAAGAAGCCTGCATACCAAAAACAGCATACAGAACTGCTCGACATCCTGCAGGCTCCCCTGAACCACTGTACCTTCAGTCCCAGTATGAAGGGATACGAACCCAGGAGCTAAGACAGCGATTGAACTCAATCAGGGTTCAGCTAACAGAGACATGCAGATCGCTTTTTAATAACAAATGGGCAGAGCAATCTTGCCTCAAAATCTAGACCCAAAGTATTTCTGGCAACATCTGAGTACTTTAATGGGTAACGACAACAAAGTAAGTCCTTATCTCTATGATCATCAGGGCAAGAAGTTATATTCTGACGAAGAAAAAGAAGCAGTTTACCAAACATACTGGAGAAATGTATTCCAGATCTCCAACACAGAAAACATACAGTTCGACCAAGAGACCGAAGAAAGGGTCACAGACGAACTAGCTCTGCAGGCTGATCAATTAAATCCAAACCAATATATAAACCTAAATAACCTAACAATAGAGAACACAGTGATAGCACCAATCACTTTGGAAGAAATAACGAAGGTAATCAAAGGTATAAAGAATAAAGCACCTGGAATCAGTCTGATTAGAAAACCGGAAGTCCCAAACATTCCTCCCATAATGATCCAGCGCTTAATCAATATTCTTGATGCAACTCTGGCCTCAGGCTACTTCCCCCAGAGATTCAAAACAGCGCTTCTTACACTGATACCAAAAGCAGGAAAGCTACCCAATAGACCGGAAAATTTAAGACCAATTTCCCTTTTAGAAATACCAGGGAAAATATTTGAAAGAATCCTCAACACCCACCTCCGATCACATCTCGAGAACAGCCAGCTGCTTAATATCCGGCAGTACGGATTCAGACACTCAAGGGGAACTTCTACAGCAATAGCCATTGCGTATGAAGAGATAGCTCTTGCCCTTGCAAATAACAAAAAAGTAAACATCGTCCTCCGTGATGTCGCAAAAGCCTTCGACAAGGTGTGGCTCCCTGGCACTAAACACCGCCTCCTACACCTCAACCTACCCAGCCCCCTTACCAAGATACTAACTTCGTACAAGACAGGAAAGCTAAAATAAGAGTTGGCAAATAAGTTGGGCAGGAATTCCCACTACTGAGTGGAGTTCCACAGGGGAGTGTGCTTTCACCCACACTCTTCATTATGTATCGCCTACACCCCCCCCTTCTGCAACAAACAGCAATTACATAATGTATGCGGACGACATTACGCAAATCATCTCTCATCCTTCACCAAGACAACAATTTATCAGATTCGCCACAGACAGAGCCATAGCGGCCATAAATAGATTCGAAGATAATGAAAAACAAACAAAAACAAATTTCTGATAATCCCTGTCGCCAGGACAAAACCTGGAAACCCCGATCTTGCCAACATAAATGTGGGGTTCGCAAAAGGAGGGAAACTTCTGGGCTTAAAAATAACAAACACGGGTATTGCAGCACACATCAAAGAGAGAATCAATATAGCCAACAATGTACTAGCAAAGCTTAAGAGATTCTCGGGATGCTCAGAAGATATAAAAATATACTTGTACAAAATGCTAGTCAGACCAGTACTTGAATATCCACCAGTCCCTCTAAATACAATGGCCCTGTCATCATGGTATAAACTACAGGCAATACAGAACAAAGCTATCCTATGGGCAAAAGGAATAAGGTGGCCCAACCCACGCCCATCAATCAGGGAACTCCACACACTTTACAAAATAGACCCAATAAACATAAGAATCCACCACCAGGCAACGAGGACATGGGAGCGTCTAGAATACCTTGAGGACGCAAACTATGAAAGCATAAAGGAAGCTCACACATCCACACAGGGGGGGCACCGATGGTGGCCTAGAAGCTTGACAAGAATCAGCCCAAACCCCCCAAACCCCATATACTCAAAAACAAACAGGTAACAACTGACCATGCCAACCTCTTTCCCACTGGCACACATCTGGCTAGAGGGGATAAATTATCTGTGTCTAAGTAGACACTGACATAACCTTCTAATAAAACAATACATGAATTAATATCAAAATCAGAAACTGTCTTCAACATTCCTCGAAGGTTGCAATACTGCCTGGGACAGTATTGCAACACGGAGGAGCTGGAGGCAGTCACTTCACCAGCCTCTCGCAGCCGACGCCACGATCTCCTCTCGCGCGAGTGAGGAGACCGAGACGAAGGACAGAGAGGCGCGTGAAGACGGGTACCTAACAAACTCTCCGACGAATCGGTTTTTATATGTCGTGAGTGTTCGAAAGTTGACTCAACCTCCGCACAAAATAGATAAACTCCGGGAATAGGCGGAATGGAGATGACCTACGGGAAAAAAAAAAGAAGAAAAAAAAAACAGATAAGGGTAAAGTAAGGGTGTATGCATATGCTTGGATGCATATGTATGTGCACCTGTGTGTGTGCATATATGTATATTAAGTATATGTATATGTACATGCATATGTATGTGTGTGCGCG
>NC_091551.1:35674833-35682333 GCF_042767895.1 Penaeus vannamei | reverse complement strand
ACTTTTTTTAACTAGAACTTCGAAAGTAGCTGCTTTTGCAATAAAGGAAATTTCTATTACAACTTTTTCCTCGACTTTCGTCGGATCAGCGACGCTTCCAAGAGGTTAATGAAGCCAAGAGCGAGTCGCCAAGGACGCGCGCTTTGTGAACGGCGCCTCGACGCTGGCCGTTGGACTGGAGTTGGAAATTAAGGTACGTTCAGGCGGGGGTTAATGTTAGGTGAGGGGGGGGGGTGTACTGTGTGTGTGTGTGTGTGTGTGTGGGCGGGTGAGTGGTTGTGTAGGTACGTGTGTGGTTGTAGGTATGCGTAGGCGGGAGGGGGGGTGGCATGTATGATAATGTTTGTTTGTGTGTGTGAAGATATGTGTGTATTTATATGTATATGTGTATATATATGTGTACATATATGTGAATATGCATTTAGGTTTACATATGTATGTATGTTAGTATACACATGTATATATGTATAAACATGTATACATAAGTATATGTGGTAATTTTCTATCTTACGTCCGTCGCTCCTACATCGACAATTTTGGTATCGTTGGATTCTCCTATTCGCTGTTACTAAAACACTACCTCCTTGTCCATCCTTTCCTTTCTCTCCCATTTTCTCTTCTTCCTCCATTTCAAGCCATCCTTCCCTTCCCTCATTTCTTCCTTCCCCTTCTCTCCCATGTTTTTCCCCCTTCCCTCCTTTCTTTCATTCTATCTTCCTTGTACTTCCAGTACCTATTCCACTTATTTCCTCTTTTTCATAACCTTTCTACTCCTTCCAATACAGGAAAAGGAGGAAGAGGAGGTAGAGGTGAAGGAGGAGGAGGAGGAAGAAGAATAGAAGACGAATCATAATAAGGCAGAAGACGAATAGTAATTATAATAAAAGGTAGAGGTGAGAGTGATGTATGATGAGGAGGAAAAGTATGAGGAAGACGAATAAGAGGAGGTGTTGGAGAGGTGAAGGAGGAAGAGGAAGAGAAAGAGAAAGAGAAAGGGGGTAACGCCAAAAGCAGAGGGAAAAAGACCGAGATTGCTTCTACGCGAATAGCGGAAGATTCACTGAATTTAAATTATGATAAAAAAAAAAATAAAAAATTTAATGTTAGACAATAATACATGGCTATTTATGGAGATTTCCAAAATATATGTGCCTTTACTGATGATTTATTACCTTCGGTGACTATTTTAAACCAAATACTATGAAACAATTTTTTGAATTGAAACATCAATGATAGTAATATTAATGATAATAATAATAACAAATTTAATAATGTCAACAGCTATAGTAACGATAATAACGATAAAAAAAGGAGAAATGCTCTCCTCTGCCTTTCAAACCGACAATTTTCTCGTCTTTTCTCTCATTACTCCTTAGCTCATTCTTATGCTCTTCACCTTCCCTCTTTCTTTACTTTCAAAGTACCTCTATCCCTTTTCTCCTCTTTCGTTTTCTCTTCATTTTACCTCCTCTCATTCGCTTCCCCTCTCTTCTTTGTTCTTTGTTTCCCTTCGCTCCTCTCTTCCATTCGTTGTTCTTTCGCTCTTTTCCTCTCTCCTTAAAACCACCTCTTCCTCTTCCCCCTCTCCGCCTCTTCCTTCTTACTCCTCTCCTCGCATATTCTCTGCCCCTTCTCTCCTCTCCTCCTATTTCAAGCCATCTTTCCCTTCCCTCATTTCTTCCTTTCCCTTCTCTGCCTCCTCTCCCCCCCCTTCCCTCCTTTCTTATATCCTCTCTTCCTCGTACTTCCTCTACCTCTTCCCCTTATTTCCTCTTTCCATTACTCTTCTATTCCTTCCACTCCAGGAAAAGGAGGAAGAGGACGGGGAGGAGGAGGAGGAGGAGGAAGAGGAAGAATAGAATAAGACGAATCATAATACCGTAGAAATAAATGGGGAGGAGGGGGAGAAGTAAGAGGAAGAGGAAGAGAAGACGAATAATAATAATGATAAAAAGGTGAAGGTGAAAGTGATGTAGGAAGAGGAGGAGGAAAAGGGAGAGGAAAAAGTATGGGGAGGATGAGCAAGAGGTGGTGTTGGAGAGGTGAAGTAAAAGTAAGGGGAAGGGGGGAGAAGATAACGCCAAAGGCAGAGGGAAAATAGCCGAGATTCAATTGAATTATAGTTTCGTAAATAACATTTTTAAATTTGATGGTCGTGACATAAGATTGAAAGGATAGTTACAATATATATTTGCCTTTACTGAGGACTTCTTACCGTTTACCAATATTTTAAAACTAAGCATTAAGGAACATATATTTTTTTAATTGATACAACAGCAAACAACAACTCGAATAACAATATTACCAATAATAATAATAATAATAATAATAATAATAATAATAATAACAAAATTAATGTTATAAGCTATAGTAATGTAAATAACGATAAAAAAAGAGAAATGTTCTCCTGTCTTCCATCCTGACAATTTTCTAGTTTTTTTTTTTCTCTTACTCCTCCCTATTTCATTCTCATGCTCTTCACATCCCTCTTTCTTTACTTCCAAAGTCCCTTTTCCTCTATCCCCTCTTTCCCTTTTCACCTCTCTTTCGTTTTCTCTTCATTTTCCCTCCTCCTTCGCTTTCCCTCTCTTCATCTCTTGTCTCCCTTTTCTCCTCTCTTCCATTCGTCGTTTCTTTGTTCTTTTCCTCTCTCCTCATAACCACCTCTTACTCCTTCCACTCTCCGCCTCTTCCTTCTTATTCCCTCTCTTCTCCTCGCATCTTCTCTGACCCTTCCTTCCTCTCTCCTATTCGCTATTCCTAAATCACTATCTCCTTGTCCTTCCTTTCCTTTCTTCTCTCCCATTTTCTCTTCTTCCTCCATTTAAAGCCATCCTTCCCTTCCCTCATATCTTCCTTACATTATTCTCCCCTTTTCCTTCTTTCCCTTCCGTCTGCCTTTAGGTGAAGGAGGAGGAAAAAGAAAAATAGAAGACTAATAATAATGAGGTAGAGGTGAAGGAAACAGACGAGGAGGAGGAGGAAGAGAGAGAAGTGGAAGAAGAGAAGACGAATAATAATAAAAAGGTGGAGGTGAAAGTGATGTAGTAAGAGTAGGAAAAAGGTAGAGGGAAAAGTATGGATCAGAGAATGAGAAAAAGTGGTGGAGAGGTTAAAGTGAAGAAAAAGATTTGTTCAACACCAATATAAGATTCAATTACTTTCATATTTTCTAGATGAACTACAAAATTTAATCTTTTATTGTTTCCTCAACGTTGGACACATTTGCAAAATATATTTGCCTTTACTGATGACTTAATATCATGATTGAATATTTTAAAACCAGATATTAAGGAATAATTTCTTAAATTGCAACAACAGCAACAACAACAACAGCAATAATAATAATGATAATAATAATAATAATAATAATAATAATAATAATGATAATAATAATAATAATAATAATAATGATAATGATAATAATAATAATAATGATGATGATGATAATAATAATAATAATAATAATAATAATAATAATAATAATAATAATAATAATAATAATAATAATAATAATAATAATAATAATAATAATAATGATAATAATAATAATAATGATAATGATAATGATAATAATAATAATAATAATAATAATAATAATAATGATAATAATAATAATAATAATAATAATAATAATAATAATAATAATGATAATAATAATAATAATAATCACATTGATGATAATAAGAATGACAGCTATAGTAGCAATAATAACAATAAAAAACGAGAAATGCTCTCCAGGCTTCCATCCCGACAATTTTATCCTCTTTTCTCTCATTCCGCCCCATTTCATTTTTATGCTCTTTAACTTTCCTCTTTACTTTCAAAGTCCCTCTTCTTTGCTTTCCCTCTTTTCTTCATCCCTTATTTCACTTCTCTTTTCTTCCATTCGTCGTTTCTTCACTCTTTTCCTCTCTCCTCATAACCACCTCTTCCTCCTTCCACTCTCCGGCTCTTCCTTCTTACTCCTCTCCTCTCCTTGTATTTGCTCAGCCCCTTCCTTCCTTTCTCCTATTCGCTATTCCTAAAACACTACCTCCTTGTCATTCCTTTCCCTTCTCTCCCATTTTCTCTTCTTCCCCCATTTCAAGCCATCCTTCCCTTCCCTCATTTCTTCCTTCCCCTTCTCTCCCATGTTTCCCCCCTTCCCTCCTTTCTTTCATTCTATCTTCCTTGCACTTCCCCTTATTTCCTCTTTTCATTACCCTTCTCCTTCCAACCCAGGAAAAGGAGGAAGAGAAGGAGGTAGAAGTGAAGGAGGAGGAGGAGGAAGAATAGAAGAGATAAAGGAGGAGAAGAACGAGGAAGAGAACACGGATAATAATAATAATAAAAGGATAGAGGTGAAAGTAAAAGGTGAAAGGTGAAAGTGAAAAGGGAGAGGGAAACGTATGAGGATGAGTAAGAGGTGGTGGTGGAGAGGTGAAGGAGATGGAGAAAGAGAAAGGGGGAAAGGGTAAAGCTAAAAGCAGAAGGAAAATGGCCGAGATAGCTTCAACACAAATAAGGGAAGGTTCAAGTTATATAAATTTTATTGCACAGATATCAAAATTTACCATTGCAGCAGAAGAACCGATATTTCTGACATTTACAAAATATATTTGCCTTTACTGGTGACTTATTCCGTTGCACAATATTTTAAAACTAAATATTAAGGGATTATTTTGTAAATGGCAAAAACAATAACTAACAAAAATGATAATAACAATATACATAATAATAACAAAGTTAATAATGTCAACAGCTATAGGAAGGATAATAACAACAAAAAAATAGAAATGTTCTGCGACACTTTTCACGTCTTTTCTCTCATTCCTCCCTTTCTCAGTTTTATGCTCTTCACCTTCCCTCTTTCTTTACTTTCAAAGTCCCTCTTCCCCTTTTCTCCTCTCTTCCATTTTCTCTTCATTTTCCCTCTTCTCCTTCGATTTCCGTCTCTTCTTCTTCATCCCTGATTTCACTTCTCTCCTTTCTTCCATTCGTCGTTTCTTCGCTCTTTTCCCTTTCCTCATAACCATGTTTTACTCTTCCCCCTCTCCGCCTCTTCCTTCTTACTCCTCTCCTCTCCTCGCATCTTCTCTGCCCCTCCCTTCCTCTCTCCTTTTCTTTATTCCTAAAGTACTGCCTCCTTGTCCTTCATTTCCCTTCTCTCCCATTTTCTCTTCTATCCCCCATTTCAAGCCATCTTTCCCTTCCTTCATTTCTTCCTTCACCTTTTTTCCCTTCCCTCTTTTCTTTCTTTCTATCTTCCTTGTACTTCCTCTACCTATAGGTGGAGGAGGAGGAGGAAGGGGAGGAGTAAGTAAGTAATAATGACAAGAAAATAAATGTGCTAGACAAGGGGAGGAGGAGGAGGAAAAGAGGGAAGAGGAAGAAGAGAAGACGAATTATGATAAAAAGGGTAGAGGCGAAAGTGATGTAGGAAGAGGAGGAAAAAAGGGAGAGGGAAGAGTTTGAGGAGGATAAGTAAGAGGTGGTGTTGGAAAGGTGAAGGAGAAAAAGAGACAGAGGGAAGGTGGCCGATATTGTTTCTATATTAATAAGGTAAGATTTTTTTCTTTCAATGTTAATAAACTTCAAAACTTTCAAGATCACGATGAAGCAAGGTATAATTGCAAAATATATTTCCCTTTACTGAGGACTCTATACCATTGACCAATGTTTTAAAACTAAGTATTTGTAAGAATAATAATAATAATATTAATAATACCAACAATAATAAACCTAATAATGTCAACAACTATAGTAACGATGATAACGATAAAAAACGAGAAATGCTCTCCTGCTTTCCATCCCGACAATTTTATCTTTTCTCTCATTCCTCCTTATCTCATTCTTATGCTTTTCAACTTTCCTCCTTCCCTCCTTCCCTTTTCAAAGTTCTTCTTCCAATATCCCTTCTTCCCCTGTTCTCCTCTCTTTCGTTCTCCTTCGCTTTGCTTTCGCTGTTTTCCTCTTTCCTCATAACCACCTCTTACTCTTCCCAGACTCCCTCCCTCTTCTTTCTTCTCCTCTCTTCGCATCTTCTCTGCACTTCCCTTCCTCTCTCCTTTTCCCCATTTCTAAAACACTACCACCTTGTTCTCTTTTTCCCTTCTTTACCATTGTCTCTTCTATCCTCTATTTCAAACCATCTTTCCTTTCCCTCATTTCTTCCTTCCCCTTCTCTCCCCCCATATCCCCTACATTCCTTTCTTTCATTCTATCTTCCTCGTACTTCCTCTACCTCTTCGCCTTATTTCCTCGTTTCATTACTTTTCTACTCCTTCCAACCCAGGAAATGGGGGAATAGGAGGAGGCAGAGGCGAAGGAGTTGAAAGGGGGAAATTGATTTTTTTTTTTTTTTTTTTTTTTTGGCCATATAACTTATTTACAGATCTAGTCATTTTACACAAAAATGTGCTGGATATGACCGAGTTTTTTGGTTATTGGCATAACCTTAAAAAGCTCAGCACAAAACATGCAACTGACAAAGAACTGTTAGAAAACAAACTGACCTAATGATAAATAAACAATGACATGAGATTAAGACATATATTACATAAAATACATTATACAAGATACTAATATAGTGCTAATAATTACAAACTCTAGATTTACAAAACACATTATAAAAAAAAATAAGACAAAAATAAAATAGGGTTACATAAGAAAACTTTTGTTCTATTACTACTCAATAATAGCACACTCATATATTGATAAAAAAAATATAAAATGCCATCAATAATACTGGCATTGGAAAATACGGATAATTTTTTTTTTGTTACGTAAACATATGTTTACAGGACGTAAGTATGAGTAACAGACAATATCAATATAGCAATTCCTGAGTTATAAGTATTTGTTAAGTAAAACATTTTAGAGTGAATTTAAAGCAGTTTAAAGAGGGCTTACTTTAAATGCCAGGTTGTGATTCATTATAGGTTAGAGCCCCACGATAGCTTGCGTGTGTTTGTGACTGGGAGGATGAGACCCGTGGTTGGCGAAGTCTAAAGCAGCCTCTTCAAGAATCAGAGTTATTTGTCATGTTTGGGAAATAACTGGGGAATGTGTTCGGACAGTTTAAGCATTTCTTTGTTGAAACGGCACATATTAGTGTGTTTGTATCGTTAGATTTTAATTAATTCAGCTCTTTGAAAGCGTTGTTGGTATGGTCACGGTTCCTCAAGTTATTTAGTATTTTTACTACTGTCTTTTGAATCAAGACGATTGGGTTGAGTGAGGTTTTGCTTGCCCCGCCCCACACTGTAAGGCAATAAGTAAGGTCAAGATAAATTAAGGTGTAATAAAGTGACATAAGAACTCTATTAAGATGGTTACGAGTTTGACTTAATTTTGCTATTTCATTACGGACGCTCTGTATATGGTAGTGCCAATTGTGATGCTTATTTACAGTAACCGAGGAATTTTATTTGATTAACTTCTCGGATACTTCTTCCATTAATATCAATTCTATTGATGTGAATAGGTTATATCTATGGGAGATAACGTATTGCGTTT
>NC_091551.1:35664833-35667333 GCF_042767895.1 Penaeus vannamei | reverse complement strand
ATAATAACGATAAAAACGAGAAATGCTCTCCTGCTTTCCATCCCGACAATTTTATCATTTCTCTCATTACTCCCTCTCATTTTTTGGCTTTTCAAAGTCCCTTTTCCAATATTCCCTTTTCTCCTCTCCGCTTTCCCTCTCTTCTTTAACCTTGTTTCCCTTCTCTCCTCTCTTCCATTTGTTGTTTATTTGTTCTTTTCCTCTCCTCATAACCACCTCTTACTCCTTCCACTCTCCTCCTCTTCCTTTTTATTCCCTCTCCTCTCCTTGCATCTTCTCTGCCCCTTCCTCTCTCCTATTCGCTATTCCTAAAACACTACCTCTTTGTCCTTCCTTTCCCTTCTTATCCATATTCTATTCAATCCTCTATTTCAAGCCATCCTTCCCTTTTTTCTTTTATTCCCCTCCTTCCTTTCTGTCATTCTATCTTCCTCATACTTCCTGTACCTATAGGTGAAGGATGAGGAGAAGGAGATAGAATAGAAGACGAGTAATAATAAAGTAGAAGTAATGGAGGAGAAGGAAGAGAAGACGAATGATAATAATAATAATAATAATATAATAATGAAGAGTTGAAAATGATGTAGGAAGAGGAAGAGGAAAAGGGAGGATGAGTAAGAGGTGGCGGTGGAAAGGTGAAGGAGGAGAAAGAGAAGTGGGAGAGCATAACGAGATTGCTCCTATACAAATAAGATAAGATTCAATTAACTATGGAAAGAGAGACTTAAATTTTTATCGTAGCATTCGCATAATATTTAAGCTAATTGCACAATATATTTCCCTTTACTGAGGACTAAATTCCGTTCCCAATATTTTAACATTAAATATTAAGAAATAATTTCTTAAATTCCAACAACAGCAAACAACAATAATGAAATTAATAATAATGCTAACAAAATTAATAATCTTAAAAGCTATAATAACGATAATAATATCAATAATAATAATAATAATAATAATAATAATAACAATAATAATAATGATAATAACAAATAATTATAGCAAGGAAAATAATAATAATAATAATAATAATAATAATAATAATAATATTGAAAAATAATAATAAGAGGAGGAGAAGGGTAGTTAGTGATAACAACAATATTAATAGCAATATTAATGATAAGTAGGGAAGGAGAAGGAGAAAGGGAAGCACGATATGAAAATAGGAAGACTGTGAAACAAACGAAAACAAGAAACAAGACAATAACAACTGAAAGACACCGGGAGAGAAAGCGGAAACAGAAAAGAAAAGAAGAGAAAAGAAAAAAAAACGAGAATTGGTTTCCTGCCTTCCATCCCTACAGTTCTATCATCTTTTCTCTCATTCCTCCCTATTTCTCATTCTTTTTCAACTTCCCTTTTTTCCTTTCTTTCAAATTCCCTCTTCCTATATCCCATTTTCTCCTCTCCGTTTTCTCTTCATTTTTCCTTTTCTTTACTTTCCCTCTCTTCTTCATCCCTTATTTCACTTCTCTCCTTTCTTCCATTCGTCGTTTCTTCGCTCTTTTCCTCTCTCCTCATAACCACCTCTTGCTCCTTCCACTCTCCGTCTCTTCCTTCTTACTCCGTTACTTCGCATTTTCACTGCTCCTTCCTTCCTTCCTCTCTCCTATTCTCTATTCCTAAAATACTATCTCCTTGTCCTTCCTTTCCCTTCTGTTCTCCCATTTTCTCTTCTTCCTCCATTTCAATCCATCCTTCCCTTCCCTAATTTCTTCCTTCCCCTTCAGTCCCCTGTTTTATTTCCTTTCCTTTCCCTTCATTCTATCTCCCTTGTAATTCCTCTACCTCTTCCCCTTATTTTCTCTTTTCATTACCCTTCTACTCCTTCCCATCCAGGAAAAGGAGGAAGAGGAAGAAGAGGTAAAGGCAGAGGTGAAAGAGGAGGAGGAAGAAGAATAAGAGGAGAAGACAAATAATAATAAGAAGGTATAGGTGAAGGAGGAAGAGGAGGAAGAAGAATGAGAAAATAAAATAATAATAAGGTAGAGGTAAAGAAGTAGGAGAGGAAGGACGAAAAGACGAATAATAATAATAATAAAAAGGTTGAGGTGAAAGTGATGTAGGAAGAGGAGGAGGAAAAGGGAGAGGGAAAAGTATGAGGATGAGTCAGAGGTGGTGTTGGAGAAGGGAAGGAAAATTAAGAGAAAAGGGGGAAAGGTTACGCTAAAGGCAGAAGGAAAATGACCGAGATTGCTTCAACAGAAATAAGTTAAGAATTAATTAAAAACAAGATAGAAAGATTTCAAAGTTTAAGGAAATAGAGACATCCATAATGTTTTTTTGATATTTACGAAATATATTTGCCTTTACTGATGACGGTAATTTACTAAATTACGTCCACCGATCGGACATCGACGATTTTGGTATCGTTGGATTCCAAACACTATACATTGCAAATATGTAGATTTTATCACGCGGACCTCCCCCCCCACCCCCCACCCCCCGTTAGCGACAAACAGGGGAGGGTATGAAAGATAACAGAGAAAATGCGAGGTTA
>NC_091551.1:35654833-35657333 GCF_042767895.1 Penaeus vannamei | reverse complement strand
TTTGATGATAATTATCATGATACTGATGATGATAATAATACTAGTGATGCTAGTATTACTAATCATTACTATTATTAGTAATAGTGATAATGATGATAACAATAACAAGGAAATAACAATGATAATACTAGTTTCAATGTTAAGGATGGTAATAATAACAATGATGATATTATTATTGTTGTTGTTATCATTATTTAGAATAATGATAATAACAACAAAAGATAATTATAATAGTGTTAGTAATGATAACCTTACTATAATAATAGTAACTATAATAATAGTTATAATTATAATAAAAATCATGATGGCTATGACAATAATAGTGATGGCATGATGATAATAATAATGGTAATACTAATAATGACAATAATAATAATAATAATCATAATAATAATAATGATGACAAGGATAACAGTAATAACAATAATAACAACATCAACAACAACAACAACAATAATAATAATAATGATAAAAATAATGATAATAATAATAATGATAGTAATAATAATAATAATAATAATAATAATAATAATAGTAATAATAATAATAATAATGATAATAATAATAATAATAATAATAATAATAATAATAATAATAATAATAATAATAATAATAATAATAATAATAATGATAATAATGATAATAATAATAATAACGATACTGATAACAACATAATGATAATAATGATAATGATAAAAATAAGGATAATAATGATGGTAATGATAATGATAATGACGATGTTAATGATAATGATAATAACATAATCATGAAAATTATACAATCAATAATATCAAAAAGAGCCATAATGATAATGATAATATTATATCAATATCAATAATAATATTAATAATGAGATCAATAATAATAATAACAGTAATAATGATAATAGTAATAATAAGAAAATAATGACAAAAATAGAAATGACAATGGTAATGATAATGACAAAAACAATGATAACAATTATGATATCAGAAATGATCATAACAACGATAATAGTTATAATAAGACTTATGATAGTGATGATAACAATTAAGATAATGACGATGATACTAATAATAACAACATTAATGATGATAATAATAATGATAATAATAATAATAATAATAACAACAACAGCAACAACAACAATAACAACGGCAACAAAAACAACAACAACAACAACAACAACATCAACAACAATAATAATAATAATGATGATGATAATAATAATAATAATAATAATAATAATAATAATAATAATAATAATAATAATAATAATAATAATAATAATAATAATAACAATAATAATGATAATAATAATAATAATAATAATAATAATAATAATAATAATAATAATAATAATAATAATAATGATAACAGTACTATGAATGAGGATATCGGAATGCAGTTCGCATTAGATAAGTGTGTAGTATTGGTGATGAAAAGAGGGAGTGTGTGAAGCTAAATGGCGTTGCACTTCCGAAGGGACAAAAGGGGAAAGATGTCGATGAAAATGGATGCAAATATCTGGGTGTCGTGGAGAGGGAAAAGATCAGAGAAACGGACATGGAAGGCAAGTTTGCAAGCGAATGCAAAAGGAGGTTGCAATTGGTTTTGAATTCAAATTGAAAGGCAGGAAAAAAAATGAGATATGGAGCGGGCTTTCTGCAATGGACATCGGATGAATTGATGAACATGGACCGGATATTGAGGATGATTATGAAAATGTACTGTGCACTGCACCCTAAGAGTGATGCAGACAGCGGCGAGGTTGCGTTTGGAGTGAAGAGAATAGTTAAAGGTGGTATGTAAGGAACTCCATTGTGCCCTTGATTCGAGGTGCTAGGCTGGCTGAGGTGGTAGACACTAAATATATGTTTAGTAAGGGTGATTTCAAAAGGACATGGATGAATGAAAAAGAGCAAAGATGGAAGGTAAAACGAATGTACGGTCAACTTACTTAGAGATAAGACATGGATATGTCTACGAAAAGATCATCCAAAAATACAGTCACTATTGCGTGCAACACAAAAAACAGGCTCTCAGAACAAACTGTGTGAAACATTATATTGACAAATCAGGTCACCGCTCTATAGGATGTATGGAGAGAAAGAAGAAACTACATCACAATGTCAGCAAGATAGCAAGGAACGAATACAAACGAAGACACGGCAGCGTTACAAGACTTGTGCGCTGGAATTTATGCAAAAAAAGCTACTATGGAATGTAAATATCCAAAGTGACGATGCAAGGAGACGTGCCATAGTTGTGTATAAAGAAAATGCATCATCGCTGACATTGTTGCACCAGGTGAACGTAGGAATAGTGGCAAGGAGAAAGACTGATTGGAGAAATATCGAGATTCTAAAAGGGAAACCAGACGGGTTTGGAACATGCGAAGTGTAATATGTGCGCCTGTGAATGTAGAAGCAGTCGGAAATATAACGACGAAATAGGATGAATGGTTAGAAAAACTAGATATCATATTGAATACAGCACTTTTATACAGGACATTATTGAG
>NC_091551.1:35629318-35634318 GCF_042767895.1 Penaeus vannamei | reverse complement strand
AAGATAAAAGCACAAAGAATTAGATAGTGCTGATCGTTAAGTTGGAGTGAAATGTATAAACGATGAAAATGGTGTTGCAATGAATGCTTTCTGCTCGGAAGTCTGGCTTTTTCGAATAACATTTTTATCGTCATAATGAATGATATCGAATTTAAATGATGGAAAAATCTTTTTCTCTTTCTCTCTCCTTCTCTTACACGCATGCATACACACACACGCGCACGCGCGCACACATACATACACACGCACACGCACACACACGCGCGCGCGCGCGCGAACCCAAACACACACGCGAACATACACACACACGCACACACATACATACACACACCTACTCATACACACGCATCCTTTAACATCTGATGTCCTTCCTCTCCCCTGTCTCCTTTCTTTTATCCTTGTCTTTCTCTTCTTTCTCTTGAACCTACTCCCCCCCTCCTCCATAAACCCCTCCCCTACCCCCTCTATCTCCCCTCCTCCTCCACCTCACCTCTCCCTCTCCCCCCCCACTTCCCTCTCCCCCTCCACCTCCTCTTCCTCCATCCTTCACAGCAACGTTAATTATCCAACTCTAATATGGGTCTGAGGAACATTAACTACACCGGGAGACAGGCGATGCTGGGAATCGTTGGTAATAAAGCTCCTATTGAATAGGGCCACGAAATGGTCGGTTAGTTGTGAGAGAGTTTGTTGTTTCGTGAGAGATCTTTTTGTTATTATTAATGTTGATGTTATCTTTGCTGCAATTGCTGTTATCGATATTATGAATATTGGCTTTATTCATTTTCAGTATTGTCTGTACGACTATAATTACTATGGTCATTACTGTTATCGTTAATATTGTTATTGTGATCATTTTCAACACCAACATTATTATTATCGGGCCAATCAATATAGTCATCAAAATGTTTATCGTGTTACTAAAATGTCCAAATGCACTTCTCGCTTGATCGGAAAGCGCTCCCTCCATCTGCTCACCAATGCAATAAAGATACAAATGCCATTAACATTGTGCTATCAGCAGTGATACGAACAGCGGCATCAGAGTAACACGTGTACATGGGATCAATCTGCCTTCCATTTTTTATCAGGCAAGTGTTCATTTTAACACATGTGAAAAATCATTTGAAAATGTCAATTATGACCAAAATGAATCAAAATTACAAGCCAATTAGGTGGTATTTTCCATGTTGTATTCATGTTGTTTGTATGCTCGGATGTTGCATTCACTAGTAAGTATTGACCACGGATATTGTAATACAGAATTTTTGACATACTGTATGCTAACGTAATTTGAAAGCTTGAAGTGGATTTATGAAATGAAATGGAAATAACTACCAAAGAATTTTGAATTGCCTAAAAGCAATTTTAATCTCATGTAACTCACACATTCGAGCAATATCACTATTAACAATTTCTACAGTGCAATGCCAGTGGATGTCATTAGGCTTTTCAGACTTTTTCAGGCTCATTCTTTCATTAGAAAAATATTCCTTGTTTATTATTATTATTATTATTTACGGACAACGGTATGTACAATCATCTGGCATCTTGGGAACAAAGATAACGACGAAAAAGCGAAAAAGAGACAGAGTAATAAATAAAAAGGAACGAGAGACATCACGAGGCAAAACAGAGACCTTTCTCTCATTTGCACTTCAAAGACGCGGTCCTGCAATGCGTCTCCTTTACGGAAAATGTCTTCTTTCTGTCTTCCTATTCGAATCCTGCTCGTCTGTTGCTCGGCTTTCTCTGCTCGTCTCCCTTGGCGGAATTTTCTTGCGGTTCCTGCGATACAAAGGAAAGGCAAAAATCGTCCCTGAAAGCGTCGACATCGCCGTCAGCTGACTCGGGAAAGACCGCGACTCGAGGCCCTCAGGCAGATTGTTTAAGCATGTGCACTAGAGTATAAGTGTATATATATACATACATATATGTGCATGTGGATGTGAATAATGTAAATAAATAAATGAATGGATGATATATATATATATATATATATATATATATATATATATATATATATATATATATATATGTATGTATGTATGTACTACCATCATCATTGTGAGCTAACGCCGACGGGGGCGCATAACCGCATCCACCCATCGTTTCCACCTACGAGGGTCTCTCATGGCAAGCCGCCAGGTTCCTAGATCGTTCCACAGGCCTCCTCCACCTGGGATTGTCTCATACAGAGACAGCCTGGTGGGCAGGATCAACCTATGGGGAACGAGCCACATGGCCATATAGCCTGAGTTGGCGATCACAGATTGTGCAAGTAACAGGTCCTGTGCCAGCCTCATGGTGCAACCGTTGGTTGTACACGTGGTCCTACCGCTAATACCCCATGATCCAGTGCAAGGACCTATTGCAAAAGGCATCAAGAAGAGAGACTAAGGCACAGGATGATGCCCAGGTTTCACTACTGTATGGTAAAACTGGCACTATCAGGCCTTGAAAGCACGTAGCATGGTCCTTCTGCACAAATACCGGCATCTCCAAAAACTCTTGTTGAGAGACTTCGTGATCTTTGCTGCCAGGCCAATCTGTCAGCTGACTTCCTGGTTTGACAGTCTACAGTTATGAACTACACTACCAAGGTATATAAAGCTCTCTGTGACTTTAATTCCTCACCACAAGCACGTACCTTCTAAACAGGTTCTAGCAAGTCCCCAAAGTCCTGGATCTTGGTCTTGGTGCAAGAGACCTCGAGACCCAGGGGCTTTGTTTCATTGCTAAATGCTGAGCCACCACTCGGGGTTCCAAAGACTGATAGAATACCAACATCATCAGCAGATCAGTAACCTTGATATTGCTCAGAGTTGCTCCACAAGGATTCTGCCCAGTATCCAGTCCATGCAAGTGCTGAAAAGTGTCGGTGCAAGGACACAGCCTTGCCTCACTCCTGAACTAACATGAAAGAAGCTCAACAGGCCCCCACCACACTTTACAGCATTTTCAATGCCAGTATGCAAGCTTGCTATTAATCCAATAATCCCTGTTAGAATTACTCTTAATCTCAGGATCTCCCAGTGATTCCTCATGCACTGTATTGAATGCTGTATTTAGATGTAGGATGTAAGAGCCTACGCCTCAAAGCACCAAGATTGTGGACTTACCAGGAGTGAATCCAGATTGCTCCAGCCTCTGGTGCCTCAGTAAGTGGTCTCTGATACGTCTCAGAAGGATGTGAGCAAGAACCTTGGCTGGTATACTGAGCAGTGTGATGCATTGGTGATTTCTGCAGTCCCATTGATCCCCATTCCCCTTCCAGTGAGGGATGACCACACCCCTCAACATGGTAGGGGGAATGGTACCAGACTACTAGATGGCAGCCAGGACAGCATGCAATCCTCTCACCATAGTTTCTCCAGCCTTTAACAGTTCAGCTGGGATCCAGATACTAGTTATTTTACCACTCCTCAGCTTGGATCCTCACTGATGGGTGGGTCCAGCAATGGAATCTCAACATTACCCTCATCTAGGTTAACTGTTGGTGGATCAACCTGGTATAACTACTGAAAATACTCTGCCCAATGCTCCCACATGTTAGCATAATCTGAGAATCTGGCCACTAGCTGAGGAGACTGCAATCGCCTGTGAAGAGGGCTGGGAGTCCAGCTTTCTCAGGGCTTGGTATGCAGGATGAAGGTTACTTACTAAGAAATAACCTTTGACCTCCTCTGCAAGACTCCTAATAAACTATTCCTCGTCCCTTCTCAACAGTGACCACATTCTGTGCAAATACCGATCCCCTGTGAGGTGAGTCACACGACAAGCATCTGTTGCTTCCAGCAACTCCTGCAAGATAAAATTCTACCATGACCTTGGATGTTCACAAATTGATTCTGAAGCTGAATCGAGAGATTCACGCAGTAGGGACGAGTAACTCTCTTTCCCATCCTGCACCACAGCCATCACCGTCCCAGTGAGCCCACAGTCTGCCTCTTGCTGGGTGAGAGAGGCATTTCCCCTCTCGCCAGCATTTCCGTTTATATCAGGCGCTGCCGATGAGATATCTGGGGGGGAGGAGGACTGGAAAGGACCACCTCCCTCGTGCCACCTATTATATATATATATATATATATATATATATATATATATATATATATTATTGTTATTATTATCATTACTATTGTTAATGCTATCACAATCATTATTGTCATGATATCTATCATGACAATAGCCATTATTATCATCTTTATTTTTACTGCTATTAATGTTATCATTAACTGTTATTTTTTCTTATTATCATTATTATCATCATCCTTATCATATTATCATTATCTCTCTGACTATTTGCTTGTCGCAATTTTTATTAACGCTTTTGTCATATTTACTATTATCATTATTGCCAATTTTCTTCATATACTATAAATATTTGTATTAGCAGTGCTGTTAATATCATTATCTCCACAGTTACAACATCATTATCACTATCGTCCTTATCATAACCATCCCTGTAGACTTAATCTCCCGCAATTTATTTGTATTATTATTATTTATTTATTTATTGTACTTCATTCAGTAATGTTTCATTTCATCTGCATCCTGCTTTCTCCACTCGCCTGCCATAAACTCTTTACCAGTTTAGGAATGAGGCAAAACAATAGGTGAATATTTGTAATCAGACATCAGGAAATCCGAAGTGGCTGCCAGCTTTATGTCTAGGACAGAGATAATGAAAAAAGTAAAGTTAGTAATAAATATATAAAACGTATGTAGTATCTCGAGCCTAAAACTTTTTTTTTCTCTCTCTCTCGTTCTTTGTTTATTGAAGACGACAGAGCGTCTGTCTATCGTATCCGTGTTTATGTTTTTCCAGCCAAAATTAACTGTGCGTATGCAAAATATGCAGTCTAACAATGCATCAACATTATCATTAGTAACGTTATAAATTTCTTTACTACAGTTTGTAGTATACGCATCACACATTTAGGTCTAATGAGCCACAATAGACCTATCATTATCATGAAGGTAATCACTCATGTAATTTG
>NC_091551.1:35584318-35589318 GCF_042767895.1 Penaeus vannamei | reverse complement strand
GGGGGGTGGGACGCCTCCTTCCTCCCACTTCATATACTACATGCTTCTCCCTCAACTTCCCTCCTTCCCTCATTCTTTTCAGCTCCTCCACATTCCTCCCTTCCTCCCCTCCCCTCCCCTCTCACTCGATCCCTCCACCCCTACACCCTGACACCCACACCACTTCCCCTTCCACACTCACTCTTCATCTACCCCCCCACCCCAACCCCCATTCTCCACTCCCTCCTCCTCTTTATCTCTCTCTTTCCACCCCATCCCCCACCCCACCCCAACCCCCATTCTCCACTCACTCCTCTCCTATCTCACTCTTTCCACCCCCCACCCCCCACCCCACCCCAACCCCTATTCTCCACATCCTCCCCTCTCCCATCTCTCTCTTTCCACCCCCACCCCCACCCCACCCCAACCCCCATTCTCCACTCCCTGCTCTCCTCCTCTCTCTCTTTCCACCCCCACCCCCACCCCCCCAAACCCCCCCATTCTCCACTCCTCCTCCTCTCCTCTCTCTCTCTTTCCACCCCCACTCCCACCCCAACCCCCATTCTCCACTCCTCCTCTCCCCCTCTCTCTCTTTCCACCCCCATCCCCCACCCCACCCCAACCCCCCATTCTCCACTCCACCTCTCTATTCCCTCTCTTCCCACCCCCATCCCCCACCCCACCCCAACCCCATTCTCCACTCCTCCCTTTCCTATCTCTCTCTTTCCACCCCATCTCCCACACCCCACCCCAACCCCCATTCTCCACTCCTCCTCTCCCCTATCTATCTCTCTCTTTCCACCCCCCCACCCCCCCCCCAACCCCCCTTTCTCCACTCTTCCTCTCCCATCTCTCTCTTTCCACCCCCACCCCCACACCCCAACCCCCCCAGTCTCCACTCCCTCCTCTCCTCTCTCTCTCTTTCCACCCCCACCCCCCACACCACCCCAACCACCCCATTCTCCACTCCTCCTCTCCTCTCTCTCTCTTTCCACCCCCCACCCCCACCCCACCCCAACCCCCCATTCTCCACTCCTCCTCTCCTCTCTCTCTCTTTCCACCCCCCACCCCCCACCCCACCCCAACCCCCATTCTCCACTCACTCCTCTCCCATCTCTCTCTCTTCCTTCCACCCCCCCACCCCCACCCCAACCCCCATTCTCCTCCTCCTCCTCTCCCATCTCTCTCTTTCCACCCCCCACACCCCCCACCCCACACCCCCAACCCCCCATTCTCCACTCCTCTCTCTCTCTCTCTTTCCACCCCCACCCCCCACCCCACCCCAACCCCCATTCTCCACTCTCTTCTTCTCTCTCTCTCTCTTTCCACCCCCACCCCCCACCCCACCCCAACCCCCCATTCTCCACTCCTCTCCCTCTCTCTCTCTTTCCACCCCCACCCCCACCCCATCCCAACCCCCCGTCTCCACTCCCTCCTCTCCTCTCTCTCTCTTTCCACCCCCACACTCCCCACCCGAACCCCCCACCCAACCCCAACCCCCATTCTCCACTCCTCCTCTCCTCTCTCTCTCTTTCCACCAACACCCCCCCCACCCCACCCCAACCCCCCATTCTCCACTCCTCCTCTCCCTCTCTCTCTCTCTTTCCCACCCCCACCCCACCCCACCCCGACCCCCCATTCTCCACTCCTCCTCTCCCTCTCTCTCTCTTTCCACCCCCAATTCCCCCACCCCACCCCAACCCCCATTCTCCACTCCTCCTCTCCTCTCTCTCTCTCTTCCCACCCCCATCCCCCAACCCACCCCAACCCCCATTTCCTCCACTCCTTTCCTCTCTCTCTCTTTCCACCCCCACCCCCCACCCAACCCCCACCCCCATTCTCCACTCCTTTCCTCTCTCTCTCTCTTTCCCCCCCCACCCCCCCCCCACCCCCATTCTCCCCTCCTTTCCTCTCTCTCTCTTTCCACCCCCACCCCCACCCCAATCCCAACCCCCATACTCCAATCCTCCTCTCCTCTCTCTCTCTTTCCACCCCCAACCCCACCCCCCACACCCCACCCCAACCCCCATTCTCCACTCCTCCCTCTCCTCTCTCTCTCTTTCCACCCCCACCCCCCACCCCACCCCAACCCCCATTCTCCTCTCCTCCTCTCTCTCTCCTCTCTCTTTCCACCCCCACCTCCCACCCCCACCCCAACCCCCATTCTCCACTCCTCTCTCTCTCTCTCTCTCTTTCCACCCCCCACCCCCACCCACACCCCACCCCCCACCCCCCCAACCCCCATTCTCCACTCCTCTCCTCTCCTCTCTCTCTCTTTCCACCCCCTCCTCCCACCCCACCCCAACCCCCCATTCTCCACTCACTCCTCTCCTCTCTCTCTCTTTCCACCCCCACCCCACACCCCAACCCCCCCATTCTCCACTCCTCCTCTCCCCTCTCTCTCTTTCCACCCCCATCCCCCACCCCACCCCAACCCCCCCATTCTCCACTCCCACCTCTCCTATCTCTCTCTTTCACACCCCATCCCCCACCCCACCCCAACCCCCCCATTCTCCACTCCTCCTTTCCTATCTCTCTTTCCACCCCATCTCCCACCCCACCCCAACCCCCATTCTCACACTCCTCTCCTAGTCTCTCTCTTTCCACCCCCACCCCCACCCCAACCCCACTTCTCCACTCTTCCCTTCTCTCTCCCATCTCTCTCTTTCCACCCCCCCCCCCCCACCCCAACCCCCAGTCTCCTCCTCCTCTCCTCTCTCTCTTTCCACCCCCACCCCCACACCACCCCAACCCCCATTCTCTCACTCCCCTCTCTCTCTCTCTCTCTTTCCACCCCCACCCCCACCCCACCCCAACCCCCATTCTCCATCCCTCCTCTCCTCTCCACCCTTTCCACCCACCCCACCCCACCCCAACCCCCCATCTCCACTCCTCCTCTCCCATCTCTCTCTTTTCCACCCCCACCCCCCACCCCAACCCCCCATCTCTCCACTCCTCCTCTCCCATCTCTCTCTTTCCACCCCACCCCACCCCACCCCAACCCCCATTCTCCACTCCTCTCCTCTCTCTCTTTCCACCCCACCCCCCACCCCACCCCCAACCCCCATTCTCCACTCCCTACTATCTTCTTCTTTCTCACCTGCAATTTTCCACCCCCACCCCCCACCCCACCCCAACCCCCCATCTCTCCACTTTCCTCTCCTCTCTCTCTCTCTTTCCACACCCCCACCCCCCACCCCATCCCAACCCCCATTCTCCACTCCTCCTCCTCTCTCTCTCTCTCTTTCCACCCCCACCCCACCCGAACCCCCCACCATAACCCCAACCCCCATTCTCCACTCCTCCTCTCCTCTCTCTCTCCTCTTTCCACCCCAACACCCCTGGTTCACCCCAATCCAACCCCCATTCTTTTTCACTCACTCCTCTCCTCTCTTTCTGCCACCCGCACCCCACCCCCACCCCACCCCGACCCCTATTCTCCACTCCTCCTCCTCTCCTCTCCCTTTCTCAATTTCCACCCCACCTCCCCACCCCACCCCAACCCCCATTCCTCCACTCCTCCTCTCCCTCCCTCTCTCTTCCCACCCCCACCCCCACCCCTCACGCACCCCTTAACCCCTATTCTCTCACTCCCTTTTCCCTCTCTCTCTCTTTCCAATCCCCCACCCCCTACCCAACCCCAACCCCCATTTTCCACTCCCTTCCTTTCTCTCTCTCTTTCCACCCCCCACCCCCACCCCACCCCAACCCCATTCTCCACTTTTTCCTCTCTCTCTTTCCACCCCCACCCCTCACCCAATCCCAACCCCCATACTCCCAATCCTCCCTCTCCCCTCTCTCTCTCTTACCCTAACCCCACCCCCCACCCCACCCCAACCCCCATTCTCCACTCCCTCCTCTCCTCTCTCTCTCTTTCCCACACCCCCCCCCCCACCCCACCCCAACCCCCATTCTCCTCCTCCTCTCTCTCTCTCTCTCTTTCCACCCCCCACCTCCCCACCCCACCCCAACCCCCCATGTCTCCACTCCCTCCTTCTCTCTTCCTCTCTCTTTCACACCCACCACCACACCCCCCACCCCCAACCCCCATTCTCAGCTCCCCTCCTCTCCTCCCTCTCTCTCTTTCCACCCCTCCTCCCCACCCCCACCCCAACCCCCCATTCTCCACTCCTCCTCTCCTCTCTCTCTCTTCCTCCACCCCACCCCCACCCCCACCCACCACCCCCCACCCCCACCCCACCCCAACCCCCATTCTCCACTCCCTCCCTCTCCTCTCTCTCTCTTTCCACCCCCACCCCCCACCCCCCACCCCAATCCCCATTCTCCACTCCTCCCTCTCACTCTCTCTCTCTTTCCACCCCCACCTCTCCCACCCCACCCCAACGCCCATTCTCCCTCCCTCCCTATCTCCCTCTCTCTCTCTCTTTCCACCCCCACCCCCCACCCCACCCCAACCCCATTCTCCACTCCTCCTCTCCTATCTCTCTCTTTCCATCCCCACCCCCACCCACACCCCAACCCCCCCCACTCTCCTCTCCTCTCTCCTCTCTTTCCACCCCCACCTCCCACCCCACCCCAACCCCTATTCTCCACTCCTCCTCTCCTCTCTCTCTTTCCACCCCCACCCCCACCCCACCCCAACCCCCACCCCACCCCAACCCCCATTCTCCACTCCCTCCCTCTCACTCTCTCTCTCTTTCCATCCCCACCCCCACACCTCAGACCCCCAACCCCCACCCAACCCCAACCCCCCATTCTCCACTCCTCTCCTCTCTCTCTCTCTTTCCATCCCCACCCCCCACCCCACCCCAACCCCCATTCTCACTCCTCCTCTCCTCTCTCTCTCTTTCCAACCCCCACCCCAACCCCAATTCTCCACTCCTCCTCCCATCTCTCTCTTCCACCCCCACCCCCCCCCCCACCCCAACCCCCATTCTCCTCCTCACTCTCCTCTCTCTCCACTGCTTCCCACCTCCCCACCCCGCCCCAACCCCCATTCTCCACTCCTCCTCTCCCTCTCTCTCTCTCTTTCCACCCCACCCCCCACCCCACCCCAACCC
>NC_091551.1:35559318-35561818 GCF_042767895.1 Penaeus vannamei | reverse complement strand
TATATATATATATATATATATATAATATATATAATACATATATATAATATATATATATAATATATATATATACATATATATGCATGTATATATATATATATATATATATATATATATATATATATATATATATATATATATATATATATATATATATATATATATATACACTCATACATACACACACACACAGACACACACACACACACACACACACGCACGCACACATATACATATACATATATATATATATATATATATCATTCTTCATACAAACATGCTATGCTCGAAGGCAGGATGGTTTTTTCTTTCACACCTCTGTCCCCGGCAGCTGCCTTCTTCAGATGCAGGTGTTTGCTCTAACTTTCTATTTTGACACTCCAGTGATGCAAACAAGCATACACCCTCGCAAGGAATAGCTGCATAAAAGGACGTCTTATTGGACAGTGGGAGATGCAGAGAGCAGCGAGAGACAGGGACAGACAACGGTCTCGCTCGTCAAAGCTCCGCCCTCGGCACCCGGGGCAAAGGTCTCTCGTGGTGTCTCACAAAACCTTCCCCAATAAACCCTCCACAAAAGACTCCTTTCATCCACCTGGCCAACACCAACCTCCTACGTTCACATCAGGTGACCCTCTTGCATTCACATCTGGTGGACAGCAGAGGAAGAACTTTAAAACACGGATGGACGTTCCTGTTGTCAAGATAAAATCCTGCCAAAGTGCTTTCTCGCCTTCCTTATTACCTAGCCATCGCTACCTAGTCCTCTTGCTGATCCACGCCTACTCACACCATGTCTACCTTTATACTTTTTGCTGATTACTTGTGTCTATGATACCCTCCCGACGAAGTTTGCCAAGTTTTCGCAAACCATCATCAGCATAGCCATGATGATACACATCTACCCTATACCACAGATACTACCTTGCAAGTATGATATGAAAGTGTACCTCATTAGTGCCAAATTAACTATTGCCCTCCCTATATTCACCCTCACCTAAAGCTGCCCCCTTTTTTTCTAACGAATACACTACTAACTCTATATTTTAAAAATTCTTGCTGTTAATCATTGCTTTAACTACACAAACAAACAAAGTCACATACTGAGATCAGACGTGACGAACTCTCACCTCACACCTCATTCCTTTGCCTTAAAATTCCTTAATTGGTATAATATCGTTGTGTTATTCTAAATAATGCTACGTTCGGAATTCCTTGTCCTACTCGTTCAGACAAGTTGTCTGTCTCGTCCATCTCGAGCATTCACAAGATTATTAGTAAGTCTTCTTATTTGGCTCAATATTGTTATTATTCAAGGTTATTTTTGTGTTAATTATTGCATATTGTTACTAATGAATCAAAGTAAAGTTACAAAATAAATAGATTATCCATTCTGTACGTATGAGCATAAAAGAATGAATGTTTACTTTTGGAGCTGCTGGTGACGCAGAGGCATCATTGTTTTTCAGTGTACAAAGATCATGAAATCAGGGATATACCAAAGTAGCGCTGCTTATCCTGGGCGGCCACCGTGGTGCGTTTGGTTGTGCTTTGGTTTACCATGTACTTCTCCTTTCAAGAAAAGGAAAGGAAAAGAAAATTTGATCCTTTAAGTACATTACTTGAAAAGATCTTATTGCAGGTCATTGTGAAAATTGATTAGTAATAATTATATCTTAAAATTGTGTTATATTTAATTAAATAGATATATGTATGTATGTATATATATATATATATATATATATATATATATATATACATATATATATATATATATATATATATATATATATATATATACACACACACACACACACATATATATATATATATAAATATATATATATATATATATATATATATATATATATATATGAACATATATTCATTTCTGGGAACCGTCTTGCCGATTTGGATGAAACTTGCATCCTTTTATTTAGACCGTAGCCTGTTTTTAATTATCATCCAAAAAAGCGCCTGAGAGAGTTTGCCTCCCCCCCCCCCCCACCCCCCTTCCATTAAAAATTTCGAGATATCAGCAAATGAAGGTTCTTTTACATTTACATTTAACAAAATAAAATATAAAAATAATCTTGCTATTACATAATCATGTACCATCTACCTGTACTCTGAAGTACGCCGGACATCACTAGCACGTAACAAAGTCTCATGGACCTTTGTATGTTGTGGTAGGGTAGCTCTGACTTTGGGTATCTATAGGCCTACATTGACCAATTTTAAAAATTTCTCTACTCCATATGAATGAATAGCTGCTTTTTTTCTCTGTATATCCGGAACATTTATACTATTTAAAATAAGATTATCATTTTACATTATTGTTGACATTCTTTTAAGATGCTGAAAGCGAAGCCGAAATATACAAAAAAGGAGGAACATCGAATCCATCGAAAAGGCGACTGCACCCGTCGGCCATCCTGCCCCTTCCCTGGGGTCCCGCGGCCACACTGCCCCTGCCACATACCCTTGTAGTGGCACGACG
>NC_091551.1:35535453-35537953 GCF_042767895.1 Penaeus vannamei | reverse complement strand
GAAAAGGGGATAGTGATTATGATAATGATAAGAATCATGAAAGAATGATAAAGAATAACAAAAATGATAATAATGAACGAATGATAGTAATGATAATGATGATAGTAATAGTAATAGTAATAATGATAATACTGATAATGATGATGATAATAACAATGATGACAAACAATAATGATATGAATGATAATGATAATAATGATATGAATAATAATGGTAATAATGATGTCAATGATAGAAATGATAAAGGTCTTGATATTGACAATAGTAAAGTATAATGGTAACAATATAAGTAAATAGTAAATAGTAAATAATAAATAGTAAAGTATAATGTTAACAATAATAATGGTAATATTAGTAAAGATAATAAAAACAATACAGGTAACAGTACAAATGATATTTGTTATAATAACAATAGCGATAATATCAGTCATCATAATAAGAACAATAATGATGGCGATGGTGACAATAATGTGAAGGATGATAATGGCAATAATGATAATGATAACAATGATGATAACATTATTGGTAGTAATGATCTAAGTGATGATAATCATTATTAAATCAGAAATGATACTAATGAAAAGTAATATTGATAATAATAATGATAAAAGAAAATAGTAAGAAATAGTAATAATCATACTAATAATGATAATTGTAATAATGATAATAATAACAATAATAATAATAATGATAATAATAATAAAGATAATTACAATAATAAAACATATGGTAGTGATAATAATGATAATAATGACCATAATATCAATAATAATAATAATGATAATGATAATCATTATAACAATAATAATAATGATAATGATAATAATAATAATAACAATAATAATATTAATGATAATGATATTATTTAAGATAAGAAATAACAAAACATGAAAATGATGATGAAGATAAGAACAAGAATATTGAAATCTTTCACAAAAATGATGCTCATGATACTAGTAACGAAAAAGGTAATAATAGAAAAATAATAATGATAGAGACAATAATAACGGTAAAGATTGTAATGATGAAACAAAAAAAAAAGGATAATCATAACAATAATAATGATAGCGGAACTACGAATGATAATGATAATGCTAATAATAACAATCATATTAATAATAACAATAATGATTATAATAATGATAATGATAGTCGTGATAATAATAATAATAATAATAATGATAGTCATGATAATAATCATAATAATAATAGTAATAATAATAATCATAATAATAATCATAATAATAATCATATTAAAAACATAGTAATTATCATAAAACAATAATATTGATAGATATGATAATAATATTACAATAAATAAAGAAATAAATAGATAAATAAAAAATATATATTATGCAATGATAATGATAGTAAAACTATTAATGATAATTATATTGAATAATTACAAAAGTAATAATGATCGCAAAAATAATCATGATAGTAATGATAATAATAATAATGTTAATAATTATCATGACAATAATGATAATGATGATAATAATAATGATAATGATAATAATCATAATAATGATGATAATAATAATAATAATGATAATGATAATGATAATATCAGTAACAATAATAATAATGATAATAGCAATATCAGTAATAATAATAATAATAGTAATAATAATAATGATAATAATAATAATAATCATAATAATAACAATAATAATAGTAATAATAAAAGTAATAATTAAGAATATTACTAAAAATGATAATGGCAATGGTAATGACGATAATGATTATAATGATAATGATAACAATAATGGTTGTAGTGAAATTAATTATAATGATGAATGTATATGATGAATATGATGATAGTAACAATAATGATGAAAATTGTAATAATAATAATGATATCAATGACAATAATAATAACAAACATAATGATATTAATGACAATAATAATGATAAAAATAATGATGATAATGATAATAATGATAATAAGAACAGCAATGATAATAATAATAATAATGATAATAATAATAATGATAATGATAATGAAAAAACAACCATAATGGGTATAATTATAACAAAAACAATCATCATAATGATATCATTAATAATATCGATAATGACAATAGTGACAACAAAAACAAATAATGGCGATAAAAGATAATAATGATACGTATGAAAACAGAATAATGAAAGCAATAATGATGATTATAACTTTGATGATACAAAAAAATGGTGATGATAATAATAATAATGATATTAAGAAGGATAATGATAATTAGAATGATAATACTAATGATAATATTGATGGTGATAGAAATAATAACATTAATGATAATGATAATAAGAATGATAATAATAATAATATAACAATAGTAATAATAATGAAAATAATAACATTAATAATAATGATATTACTGAAAATAATGATAATAAAATTGATAATAAAGATAATGATGATAATGATAATAATAATAATAATAACAGTAATAATAATAATGATAACAATAATAGTAATAATAATGCTAAAGATAGTAATGAT
>NC_091551.1:35510453-35512953 GCF_042767895.1 Penaeus vannamei | reverse complement strand
GGGGAGGAGGGTATGGAGGGAGGAGCAGGTATGGAGGGGAGGGAGGTTATGGAGGGTAAGCGGGGAGCATGGAGAAAGAGGGAGGTATGGAGAGGAGGGAGGGTATGGAGGGGGAGGAGGGACATGGAGAAGCGGGGGTATGGAGGGGAGGGGGCATGGAGGGAGGGTGCATAGAGGGGGAGGGGGCAATTGAGTAAGGGGAGGAGCTAATGGCGAGGCTAGGGAAGAGGGAGGAGCAAGGGAGGGGAATCGAGGGAGGAGGAGAGGAAAAGGAGGAGAGGAGTGAATATGAATCAAGGCGAGAGTGAAAGGATTCCTGGAAAAAAAATCTAATAAAAGTTGGGAGAGGTTTTCATGTGAATATAAATAAGGTTATGTGAAAGAGGAGAAAAGGAGCGAGATGAAGTGTTAAAAACAAAAGGAAAATAAAGCGAGTAGGAGACAAAAAAGAAAGAAAGAAAGAAAAAAAAACATGAAGAGCTTTTGAATCGTAAACAAAAGAGGCGGAAAAACCAGCGACGAGAGAGAGAGAGAGAGGGAGAGAGAGAGAGAGAGAGAGAGAGAGAGAGAGAGAGAGAGAGAGAGAGAGAGAGAGAGAGAGAGTGAGAGAGACAAATAAAAAGAAGAAGAACATAATGTACAGAAATAGACAAATCTCACATCAAAGATCCACACTTGGCCTTGATGCTTTTATCTATTTAATTATTCATTTTTTAACTTTTTCTCTTTTTCTCGTTCTTTTACCGAGGCGGAGGTGCACTTGGCAGGGCGGCTAATAACAGGGTGACAAGACTGTGATAAGGGTGATTTAATAAATGCTGAGTTGGGTGTGAAGGTCATTTAAAATATGGTGTTATTCAGATAGACTTTTTCTCTGCCTTTTATCTTCTTTCTTTCAAATGGTAACTTGCTTCGAGGAAAAGGTGAGGGGAGGGGGGGAGGGAGAGAGAGAGAGAGAGGGAAGGAGAACGAGAGATGGAGAGGGAAAGAGAGATGGGGGAGGGAAAGGAAGAAAAAAAGAGAGAGGGGAGGGGGGGAGTAAGAGATGTAGGCAGACAGACAAACAGATAAACAAACAGACAGATAGACACTCAGATAAACAAACAAGAAAAAAAAAAAACAGACCGAGAGGATAAAGGGAGGGACATGCACGAAAAGAAGGAAATTCTTACAGAAGCAAAAAGCAAACGAGAGTGGAAAATAGAGCAAAATTTTCATAAATGAATTAATACACAGGCATGCAGAGAGTGAAATATGGACACCCATTCCTCTGCCTCTCCCTTCTCCCTCCGCCAGAACGACCGGCACATTTACGTTCCTCGAGACCATTTCAAGAACTCAAAACACAGTGTTTTCATGTCCAATCTAATGGAAATGCGACGTGGCGAGTGTTTCGGGAGACAGCGGGAACAGTTCTTGAAGAAAGAGAATTGCCGGAGCGAGATTTGTCTCCATGACGTCGGGATTTCTCATAGACTCGTTTCGGGTCGACTACGCCGAGGCGGGCGGGTGTAGGCTCGTGGGCTTGTCACGGGGGTCGCTTTATTGCATTGTAGAAGAGAAAGAGGAAAGAGAGAGAGAGAGAGAGAGAGAGAGAGAGAGACAGAGACAGAGACAGAGACAGAGAGAAAGAGAGAGAGAGAGAGAGAGAGAGAGACAGACAGACAGACAGACAGATAGAGGGGAGGAGTGAGAAGGAAGGGAGGAGGGAGAGAAATAAGAGAGAGAAAGAGAGAGAGAGAGACAGACAGACAGACAGACAGACAGACAGAACAGACAGACAGACAGAAGGGGGTAGACAGAGAAGAGAAGACAGGTAGAGGGAGGGAGAGAGACATAAGAGAGAGAGGAGCAGACAGACAGATGAGGGAGGTGAGGAAGGGAGAGAGAGAGTAGAGAGAGAGAGAGAGAGAGAGAGAGAGAGAGAGAGAGAGAGAGAGAGAGAGAGAGAGAGGGAGGGAGGGAGATAGAGAGAGAGAAAGGGAGGGAGGTAGAGAGAATAAGAGAGAGAGGGAGGGAGAGAGAGAGAGAGAAAGAGAGAAAGAGTATGAAAGAGGTATTAAAAATGATACGGCCTTTTTATGATATGGATATGAATAAGATCACAATTATTCCCTCCGCCTAAATGGAGGACATAGAGGTCTGCCAGCGTTTATTGGTTGGTTTCATCGGTTTGGCAGAACTACGCGAGCAGTTGTTGACGGAATGTAATCAAAATTTATGGATTGATTTCCTATGGCTTGGTGACAGTTCGACCCGATATTTAATGGCGAACCGGATCCGCGTACGGTTTGAGGGCCCAAATTATCGCCAGTGGGATTCATGTGACAGTCTTATGTGTTTTGAAAGAGTTTGGGATGTTGGTGAAGATTGGCTATCTTGGGGGGCTTTCTTGCTTTCACTGCAATCAATTATAAATCAAGGAGACTCCATTCTTGAAGGCCTTCTTCTAGCAAAGCGAGTGGGAGAGGCATTCATAATTATTATCATTTACTTTACC
>NC_091551.1:35470687-35478187 GCF_042767895.1 Penaeus vannamei | reverse complement strand
AAACCATTATCAACATTAGCAATAAAGGTGATTAAATAATGCTACTGCTAATTATGGGGATAGTAGAATAATAATAATAATAAGATAATGATGATAACAATATTGATAATAACGTCGTTAATAATAATAATGATAAGGATAGTAATAATAATGAAAATGGTAATGATACTGATAACAATAATATTGATAATAACAAGGCTAATAATAATAATGATAAGGATAGTAATAATAATGAGAATGAGAATAATAATAGTAATAATAATAATGATGATGACGATAATGATAATAATAATCATAATAATTATAATAATAATAATAATTATTATTATTGTTGTTATTATTATTATTATTATCATTATTATTATCAATAGCAATATGATAATAATGATAATAGTAATAACAATAAAGATTGTTAAAACAATAATGATAATGGTAATGACGATAATAATCATATTGATGGTAATAACAATAATAAAGATAAAATTATTCTTAACAATGATAATAACAAGAGTAATGTTAATGATGATAAAATATTATATCACCAGTAATAATAGTAATAATGATGATAATGATAATAGTGATAAGAAGACCAAAAATAATGATCATGATCATATTGAAAACAATAATGAAAGTAATAACAGCAATAATGATAATAACAATAACAATAATGAAAACAGAAATGGTAATAAAGTCAATAGTAGTATAATTACATTATATTGTGATTTTGGTTATTATCATTCAACCTATTGTCATTATCATATCATTTATGTTATTTTTATATGCAGCAGCAGCAGCAACAGTAACAGTAGTAGCTATATCAATAACAAGGAAAAAGCAAAAAACATGAATAGGGGAAGAAAAGAAAGAAAGAAAAAGAAAAAAGCTTGTGCTCTACGAACCACATTTCCAAAATTAATGGCGTGGCTGTAAGGCTCCTGAGCACGTTGATGGACGGTCAACTTTGCGCCTAATAAGTATAATGCATTATAAAGCAGACTGGCTCGGAAGGAGGAAGAAAAGATAGTGTCGTACGCAAGGTTATTAATAATGGTTTTTAAAAAGAAGAAAAGATATATATTTAACTTTTTCCACTATGCAAGAGCCCGGAAGCGGATGTATGGTAAGTATATTGCAAGTGGGTGAAGTTGAAGCGACTTTGATTTCGTGTGAAGGGAAGTTCATTAATCTCTCATGTATTATTAGGTTGATGAAGGTAATCAAAGCGTATAGATGACATGAAGGTAAATTGGTTAATGGAGAATCAATGTCTAATTAGATTTAAGTAAATCAGGTTAGCGAGTAATTGACCCATGAGCTGATGTGCAAAATAGGACAGTTTCCGCTATTTCCGATTCTTTCCCATCAAAGCGGGAAGAAAACGGGGATTTAGAACTTTATTGGCCGAAAGAAAATGGGAAACCGGCCCTTTAATTACGTAAAGAAGACAGAAACTCGGAAATGAAAGAATGGAAAGAAGCTAAGAAAAAATAATTGCGAAAAGAAAACACGAACTCAAATCTCTACGTATGGAAAGAAAACGGGATCTACGAACTATAAAAGGGAGATAAAACTCAAAAATCTAATCACAGAAAAAAACACAGACCTATAATTACTGAATGAAAACGGGAACTGATACCTCCAATCACTGAAAGAAAACGGAGACTCAAACCTGTAATACTGTGAGCAATGAACGCTCTACACAAAACAACTTTATTAATACGCACACATCATTGAGCGCTAAGACACCTCATTAACCGTCAACTGCTTAACTTCCGGCGCGACTTCGAAGCAATTACGTCCACAGAAAGTTTCTTTTTTTTCGTTTTTTAATATTCAGAATATTCACGTCAAATCAATCTCCTCTTGGCAAGATGGAGGAGAGAGGTGGGACTTTTGGCGCCATGACCTGTCCTTGGTGATTATTAAAGTAGGACGCAAAAGGATGCTCTCTCTCTCTCTTTATCTTTATCTCTCTCTCTCTCTCTCTCTCTATCTATCTATCTATCTATCTCCCTCTCTCTCTTTGTATTATTCTCTCTCTCTCTTTCTATTATTCTCTCTCTCTTTCTCTCACTCTCTCTCTATCTTTCTCTCTCCCTCTCACTCTTTCTCCCTCGCACTCTCTCTCTCTCACACACACTCTCTCTCTCTCTCTCTCTCTCTCTCTCTCTCTCTCTCTCTCTCTCTCTCTCTCTCTCTCTCTCTCTCTCTCTCTTTTACTCTCTCACTACAATCTCTGTCTGTCTCTCTCTCTCTTTTACTCTCTCACTACAACCTCTCTCTCTCTCTTTTACTCTCTCACTACAACCTCTCTCTCTCTCTCTTACTCTCTCACTACAACCTCTCTCTCTTTCTCTTACTCTCTCTCTCTCTCTCTCTCACTCACTCCCACTCACTCACTCTCTCTCTCTCTTTCTCACTCACCCTATTCTCTCTTTCTTTCTCTCTCTCTCTATCCCTCCTCCCTCTCTCTCACTCTCTCTCTATCCTCTCTCTCTCGCTGTCTGCTCCTCTCTCTCTGGCTCTCTCTGTCTCTCTCTCTCTCTCTCTCCCTCTCTCTCTCTTTCTCACTCACTCATTCACTCACTCAACTCTAATCTTTCTCACTCTCACTCTCATTCTCTCTCTCTCTCTCTCTCTCTCTCTCTCTCTCTCTCTCTCTCTCTCTCTCTCTCTCTCTCTCTCTCTCTCTCTCTCTCTCTCTCTCTCTCTCTCTCTCTCTCTCTCTCTCTTTCTCACTCACCTACTCACTCTCACTTCTCTCTCTCTCTCTCTCTCACTCACTCTCTCTCTCTCTCTCTCTCTCTCTCTCTCTCTCTCTCTCTCTCTCTCTCTCTCTCTCCCTCTCTCTCCTCTCTCTCTCTCTCTCTCTCTCTCTCTCTCTCTCTCTCTCTCTCTCTCTCTCTCTCTCTCTCTCTCTCTCTTTCTCACTCACTCATTCACTCACTCTCCCACTCTCTCTCATTCTCACTCTCATTTCTCTCTCTCTCTACTCTCTCTCTCTCTCTCTCTCTCTCTCTCTCTCTCTCTCTCTCTCTCTCTCTCTCTCTCTCTCTCTGGCTCTCATCCTCTCTCTCTCTACTCTCTCTCTCTCTCTCTCTCTCTCTCTCTCTCTCTCTCTCTCTCTCACTCTCACTCTCACTCTCACTCTCACTCTCACTCTCACTCTCACTCACTCTCTCTCTTTCCCTCTCTCTCAACGGCAATAAAGCCATTGAAATTATCACATCCAATACAGTTACAGAAAATAAAAGGCAGATACAATATCAACGGATAGCCGACAGTGATAAAATATCCAAGACTGATGGTTTCCTTTCCTGGCAACAATAGACGATCGGGAATTCCATGTAGAAAAGAATCGCCATTGTATCTGATGCGGATCGAATCCGACAACTCAACTGCATCGAAAGAATCGAACCCCATTTAGACAAGGGGCTTCTCACCTGTATGGATGTGTCGTCATAGGAGCTTAATTAACGTCCATTGTCTGTTTCCTGCCTTTGCTTCCCGGGCTGAAGGCTCTCTTGTCTTGTGTGAGGCAGAATGGGACTCTTATGTGGCATGACGTTTCCTTTTTTCTGCTTTCGATCACTGATATGGAGGTTTCATCACACACACACAGGGCGCGCGCATACAAACATGCATATATACATGTATAATTATATTTATGTGGGAGTGTGTGTGTATGTGTGTGTGTGTGTTGAATGTGTGTGTGTGTGTGCATGTGTGTGTGTGTGTGTGTGAATGAATGTGTCTATGTACGTGTGTACTTATCACTGTACATCATTTATGTATGCATATATGATAGCAAAGGGACAGGCACAATAACAAGCGTTCGACGATTAACTGAAACAGTCACAGTAATAAAGAAAACATGAAACCGAGGCATGCAAGTCAGAGAGAGAGAGAGAGTGAGAGAGAGAGAGAGACTGACAGACAAGGCAGGTAGACACACACACACACACACACACACACACACACACACACACACACACACACACACACACACACACACACACACACACACACACACACACACACACACACACATACACACACAGAGGCAGACGGACAGGCAGAGAGAGAGAGAGAGAATGAAAGAGAGAGAGACAATGAAAGTGAGAGAGAGGGAGAGATAGAGAGAGAAAGAGAAGGAGAGAGAGAGAGAGACAGAGACAGAGATAGAGAGAGAAAGAGAGGGAGAGAGAGAGAGAGACAGAGACAGAGATAGAGACAGAGACAGAGACAGAGACAGAGAGAGAGACAGAGAGAGAGAGAGAGAGAGAGAAAGGAAGAGAAAAGGAAAATACCTGAACGCCACCTGGCATAGACAATCCACTGTTTATCTTTCCTCCCGAAGTGAAATCGTGGCATTTATGTTTGGCTTCGATATTGACGACGGAAAATCTCTGACAAAAGGCCTGTTTACTCACAAAGAAAGTCTAACACACAAGTTTTTTTTCGGGGTCGCGCTCGTCTACGTCGCGCTGGGAGGCTTATGCGGAGAAAGGTTTAATTGTATATGTAGATATGCTTGTTTGTGTTTAAGGGTGATCATGCGTAAGGAAGAGCGACGAAGATAGGGAAAGAGAGAGAGACAGGATGAAAATAGTGAGAGTGGGAAAGAGGGAGATAGGGAGAGAACAAGAGAGCGAGATAGGAAGGAGAGAGAGAGAGAAAGAGAGAGAGAGAGAGATAGAGGGATATATATATATATATATATATATATATATATATATATATATATATATATATATATATATATATACATATGTTATAGGGTTATAAGAGAGAGAGAGAGAGAGAGAGAGAGAGAGAGAGAGAGAGAGAGAGAGAGAGAGAGAGAGAAATAGAAAAAAGACAGACAAACAGAAGCAGCAACAGAAAGAGAAACAAATACACACGTAAAAAACAGATAGACAAACAGGCACAGACACACAAATAGAGAACCTATAATCATATAACCTATAATAATATAAGCCCAGGTAGATCCAGAGACGCACTTATACCCACACTTATCCTCTCACTTTAAATAATACACGAGCGACGGCAGTTCCGCTATTCGTACAGAACCCAATATCGGAACCACATCATCTCAAGCCCCATTACCCTCCTTGAACGCAGGTATTGACGTTTGCAAACATTTATAACGAGGAAATGCCAGAGAAACGAACACGATATATGCCACTGACGGCCGGTGACACTCGTGATAACTTTATCTAAAGAAGAAAAAAAGAAAGAAAGAAAAAACAAATACCTCTTTATTGAGCTTTAAAGAATTCTTTTTCTTGCCGTTTTGAGCTACTTTTTGTTCGAGGCTTTGTACACGTTTTCGAACCGTAGCGAACGGCGTGTCAAAGGACCGTTCAAGAATCAAAACTGGATGGTTTTGCAATTTGTAGTTCGCTCAGGTTTTGCGTTTCGAGAAATCGCCTCTCTCCTCTCTCTCTCTCTCTCTCTCTCTCTCTCTCTCTCTCTCTCTCTCTCTCTCTCTCTCTCTCTCTCTCTCTCTCTCTCTCTCTCTCTCTCTCTCTCTCTCTCTTTCTGTGTGTGTCTATCTATCCATCCATCCATTTATCTGTCCAAATATCTACCCATCTCTTTTCTTTTTTTCTTTCTCACTCTCCTCCTTTCTTTTCTCTGCGCAGAGGTTTGAGCGCTTAAAGTTACGTGTGGAGAAAGTAAATCGGGGAAGGGGGGGGGGGTAATGGCGGTGGGGCGAAGGCGTTGAAATGGAAACCGTAAATGTCGAGTGAAATCTCATACCACTTCAGAGCATTTCGAAACCGTGTAGTAATCCTGGAGCCAAAATGACAATGCATTTATGATGAGAGAGAGAGAGGGAGAGAGCAAAGGAAGTTGGGAGTGATGGGGGGAAGAATGATGGGAGAAGAGAGAGAGAGAGAGGGAAACGGAAAGAGAGACAGACAAACACATACTCAGAAAGACAAACAGAGAATGGCGAGCGAGACATAGATCACGAAACAGGAGAAGAACAAAAGAAAATGAGGAATAGAGAAACACCAAGAAAAACTGTAAACCAAAAACGGAAAAAAGAAAAAGCATAAAAAAGACACATAGAAAGAGACAGACACATCTACT
The DNA here is from genome assembly GCF_042767895.1 of Penaeus vannamei. Taxonomy (NCBI): domain Eukaryota; kingdom Metazoa; phylum Arthropoda; class Malacostraca; order Decapoda; family Penaeidae; genus Penaeus; species Penaeus vannamei. The sequence continues at coordinate 35,472,085 of NC_091551.1, read as the reverse complement.
TTCTCACAACACGAGAGAGAGAGACAGACAGACAGACAGACAGAGACAGAGACGGAGAGAAAGATACATACAGACAGAGACAGAGAGAGAGGGGGGGGAGTGAGAGAGAGAGAGAGTGAGAATGAAAGAAAGAGGAGGGAATGAAAGCCAACCAATGACCCAACCAATATACCAACCAGTCATCTGTTAATACCACCAAGAACAATACCCACACCCATCATTAACCACGAAAGACCTGTCACAAATTGGCCCATTTTTCAGGGTGATGTTTGCGGATGAAATTGGTCTCTCTGGGAATGAGCACTTGTTAGGCGCATAGGATCCGATTCATCGTATAGGGAATTTGATCCTTGCATAAGGGATTCGAACCGTAATGGCGGGATTTGAGGAAGGAATCGAAGACTTGAATAGGTAGATGTTATTTCCTTTATATCTTTGGCGACGTATATACAGTAGGTGTAAGAGAAGAGGATATTTTACTCTTCTCTATTTGTTATTCTCTCTCTCTCTCTCTCTCTCTCTCTCTCTCTCTCTCTCTCTCTCTCTCTCTCTCTCTCTCTCTCTCTCTCTCTCTCTCTCTCTCTCTCTCTCATCTTATTCTATTATGATTGATTTGAAATAATACATTTTTGTATTTTCCAGTTTGTGCAATTTCACACCCACATGCAGACATAGACACGCTCTTTCTCTCTCTGTCACACACACACATGCACACACAAACACACACACACACACAAACACACACACACAAAGACACAAACAAACACACACACACACATACATACACACACACATACAGGAATACACATGTACCATGAAGTTCTTATTTTTCTAATTGTTTCTACAAGAAAACAGTATCACCATATCCACTGAAAAACGCCATAGAGATCTCTGAATATAACCCGTGTCTTTTCCATGACGGACGGCGGTCGATGCGCGGCCTTAATCCGTCGCTGAATCCTCCCCACTTTAACGAGGCGCTGTACTTGGCGCACATCGTTCCATTAACCTTCAATAGGATCTAAATCAAGCCTTATCGGGTCCAGTCATGAAGTCGGGGTACAAGAGATTCGTCTGAGATCTTCAGAGGTATTTCTTTATACAAATCGCCCTGTCTGGTGGGATCTTCAAGGGGTCTGTGGCTTTGGCGGCATGGAGGAGCAGCCATCCTCTTGGTCGGGGTTCTGCCTTCTGCCAGTTGATAGTCCGGGTAATCGCTCTCTGCGGTGGGTCTTCCCGTCTGTCTGTTTGGATTTATAGCATTGGTGCCTTCGAGAAACGCACCTTGAAATACAGAGGCACTTGAAACATTGTTACGTAAGCTTATGTTATATGATATTGGCGAAAATCACCTTTACTGGGCTAACCTGAAGTACATAATTTCGTTTGAGCATCAGA
>NC_091551.1:35458187-35463187 GCF_042767895.1 Penaeus vannamei | reverse complement strand
GAATAGCCTTATGCCAAACACGCAACACGGCTTTACAGGTAAACTATCAACCGAAACAGCGTTACTAAAAGTCACAAATGAAATTTATAACAACATAGACAACAACCAGATAAATTTGCTCACTTTGTGTGACTTATCGAAGGCCTTTGATAGCGTCAGCCATGAAATACTTCTCAACAAACTAACAAATCACGGAATTGATAACTTTTGGTTAAAAATATACTTGTCCGCGAGAACTCAATCAGTCAAAATTCATGAAAAAGTATCATCAAAGAAACAAGTTTCGCTCGGTGTTCCACAAGGCTCCATCCTAGGCCCAATCTTATTCACTATCTTCATCAATGATCTGTCATCAATTGCAAAAAACTGTCTTCTTATTCAGTACGCTGATGACTCTCAATTTCTTCACGCCGCCTCTGTTAACAATTTAAATGTACCATAACGGAAGCAAAGAAATAGTTTGAAACGAATGGCCTAAAGCTAAATCCACAGAAACACAATGTATTTTCATAGGCAGCCGTCAGAACATTGCAAATATACCCACAGATACAGTTACAGAATTCCAGGGCTGCTACATCAAACCCAGCACGACAGTAAAATCTAGGATTTTACATAGATACATGGCATTTGAGACCCACATTGACCACATCTACAGGAAAGTAATGGGCACTCTGATATATTCAAATCACGTCAAAAATAAGATACCCACAGAAACAAGTATTATAGTCATAATACTAGCACTTAGTATAATCAATTACTGCCTAAACATCTGGGGCTCCACAAATGAAACACAAATACAAAGGACACAGAAACTACAGAACATTGCAGCAAGAGTAGCACTAGGAAATATCAATAAATATGACCACATCACAACACATATCAACAAAATAAAATGGCTAAAAGTACAACAGAAATACAACTATGACACGTATTCTTATCCATAAAATCATACAAGGAATTTACCCAAATTGGCTATTACCTATACAGACAACAGGTAACACAACGGATGTCCAAGCAAGGCAAAACAACTGCCTATATATCAAGAGATCAAATACAGAAACCGGGGCAAGAAATATGCAAATCTGAGGTTGACTTGGAACCAATTATCCGAAAATAGAAGAAATATTTCCAATCAAAAGACATTTAAAACAAAAGCGAAAGAGCATCTACTAAAATATCAATGACATCAGGCGCATAAACACCAAGCAGAGCACGATATTTCAGTCACATATGATATTTGTGTTATGTGTAATTTTGTTCCACAAGCATTGTACAATATCTATGTTCATAGCATCCTATTACATTGTGTAATTAATGGAATAAAGTGTTTGAATTTGAATGTATATATAAACATACACATACATTCACACACACACAAAGATAGATAAATAGATAGATAGATTATATATATATGTGTGTGTGTGTGTGTGTGTGTGTGTGTGTGTGTGTGTGTGTATGTGTGTGTGTGTGTGTGTGTGTGTGTGTGTGCGTGTGTGTACATATTGGCTACACAAGGAACCTCGCAGAAAAGTGAGACCTGTGTCGAACACGCCTCCAGGACCGAGAGAGTGTCGTGTAACGTGAACAGGACGTGTTTATCTGTTCAGGAGTTCACTTCTAAGGCGATGATTTGGGGGAATTCCCGGAAGAAACAGGAGCTGAATACAGATGTGAGGAGGTTACGAACTCTCTCTATCTATCTATCTCCCCCCCCCTCTCTCTCTCTTCCTCTCTCTCTCTCTCTCTTCCTCTCTCACCCTCTCTCTATCTATCAATATATCTATCCCCCCCCCCTCTCTCTCTCTCTCTTTCTCTCTTCCTCTACCTCTCTCTCCTTTCCATGTCTCCCCCCTCTTTCTCTCTCTCTCTATCTATCTATCTCTCTCTGTCTCTTCCTCTCTTTCCCTCTCTCCCTTGCTATATTTTATTCTTTCGCTTTGTTCTTACTCCCCGTCTCTTTCTTGCTTCTGTTCGCACTCTTTGTCTCTTGTTCTCTCTCTCCATCTCTTTTCTCTTTCCTTCTATCTCTAACTGTTTCTCTCTCGCTTCTCGTCTATGTTTCTTCAGAGTATCTTATATCCTATTGGCATTGTGGTTTAATCCTTCTCTCTCTCTCTCTCTCTCTCTCTCTCTCTCTCTCTCTCTCTCTCTCTCTCTCTGTCTCTCTCTCTCTATATATATATATATATATATATATATATATATATATATATATATATATATATATATATATATATATATACACACTTTTCCAAAGCGCCCTCGCTCAGTGCATCTCCCAGCACCACAGCCAGGGCCCACATGGCATCCAGACGACGGGGGAAACATGGCCGGTCACCCACACCCAGTACTTATGATTTTACTCACACGCGCCTTCTACTTCCCTCCCCAGTCTGTGCCTCTGTTGCTCGTGTTGTTTGTCTCGTTTGTTGTCTTTATTGCTGTGGCTGCTGTGTCATAAGCTTCTATTCTTTCTCTTTGTATATATTTGTGTCTTGTTCATCTTCTTTACCTTCCCCTTATTAGTATTGCTGTTGTTACTTTTTTTCTTCATCTCCTCCTCCTCCTTCTTCTTCCTCTTCTTCTCCTCCTCCTTCTCCTACTCCACCTCCTATTCCTCTTACTTCTCCTACTCCTCCTTCTCTATATCTTCTTCCTCCTTCCTCCTCCTCCTCTATCTCATCTTCTTCCTCCTCCTCCACTTCCTCATTCGTCCTCCTCTCCTTCCACTTCATCACCAATCCACCACTTTCATCACGTCTCCTCATCAAAATATCCACCCCAGTCATCCCTTATATTCAAATCGGGTGCCGGGGAGGGCGAGAGAGCACAAGGAGAGGGCCAGCCTTATCTCAGCCTCAGACGTGTTCTCCCCGAGGCCTGAACATCGCGGAGGCCCCTCGGCTGCGACGCTGCGGGATGGACACTGTAATGATACTTCCGTCTGCTTATGACTTGCCCCGGGTGTAGCGCATCTGTTCCCGAGCTCGAGGGTGAGACTGCGAGGGTGAAGCTGTCCGTGTGGGGAAATTCATTAAGAAAAGTTCCTGTTGTTCTGCTTGACTTCAAAGGAGTTTCGTGTTTGATTTTTTTTTTTTTTTTTTTTTTTTTTTGAGTGGGGATGGATGGTGACTTAACAGCCTTACATACACAAAAGAAAGGAAAATGCAAACACAATAGGGAGCTTTCTTGCACTTTATTTTGAATGCCAATTTCGATTTTTTTTCTTGCTCATTAACGAGGTTGATTTGTAAGAGAGAAAGAGAAAGAGAGAGAAAGAGCGAGCGAGCGAGAGAGAGAGAGAGAGCGAGTGAGAGAGAGAGAGAGAGAATGATATATATAGAGAGAGGAACAGAAACTTTCTTGTACTTTATTTCTAATGCTTTGTAAGAGAGAAAGAGAGAGAGAGAGAGAGAGAGAGAGAGAGAGAGAGAGAGAGAATGATATATATAAAGAGAGAGAAACAGATAGGAAAAATATAAAGCGAAAGAGAACGAGTGATAGAGAGAAAGAAAATATACAAGGGAAAGACGAATTCATAAGAGGACCTGAAAAGGTTATTACTTAATAAGCCAAAAATGAATAAGTAATATTACCAACGAAAGAAAGGAAGGAAAAAAAGTGCAGAAAGTAATTTGAAAAGAAATGAAAAGACAGGAACTTTTTACATTAAATTAAGGCTAGATTTATCATGATATTCATGTATTCATACGAATAATGTAATGGAAATGCAGTAATAATAAGTCAATATCAGTGAATTGGATAACAATAATTAACAATAACAAAGATAATGATGACAATTCTAATAATAACAATAATGACAATTATTACTATTATCATTCTTGTCTTGATAATAATAATAATGACAATACTACTGCTACTAATAACAACATTGATAATAATCAAAATAATTAGAATAGAATTTGTTATCATTATCATTGTGATGATAATGGTAATATTGATAACAATATAAATAATGATAGGAGGAATAATAAGAATGCAAATAATTATTATTGTGATGATGGTAATGGCACTAATTAAAGTGATATTGGTAATGATGATAATGATAATAACTATAATGATATTAAAAATGATGGTGATAATTACAATAATGATAATAATAACAATAATGATTATAAGAACAGTTATAGTGATTATAATAATAGTAATGATAATATTGTTAATGATGATAATAATTAGAATAATAATAATAATAATAGTAAAAATAATAGTAATAGTAAAATTGATAACGAAAATAAAAATACTAAAGATGATAGTAATTTTCAAAATAATAATAAAAGTAGTGATAATAATGATAATTAAAATAATGATAATGATAATAATAATAATAATAATAATAATAATAATAATAATAATAATAATAATAATGATAATAATAATAATAATAATAGCAATAATAATACTAATACTAATACTAATACTAATACTAATAATAATAATAATAATAATAATAATAATAATAATAATAATAATAATAATAATAATAATAATAATGATGATGATGATGATGATAATAGTGATAATAATAATAATAATAATGATAATACTAGTGATAATAATGGTAATGATAATGATGATAATAATAATTATGAAAATAATGATAATAATAAAAATAGTGATAATAATGATAACTAAAATAATGATAATGATATTAATAATGATAATGATAATTGTGATAATAGTGATGATAATAATAATGATAATGATAATGACAAAAATAATGATAACGATGGAAAAAATCATAATAATGATAACAATAATGATAATAACAAAAACAATAACAATAATGATATTAATAATGATAATGATAATAATAATAATAACAATGGTTATGATAATGAAAATAATGATCGTAACAATAAGGATAATAATAGAAATAGTGATGACTATAACAATAATGCTAATAATAATAAGGATAACATTAATGCTCATATTGATAATGAGGGAAACAACACCCCTAATTACAATAACAAGACCAA
>NC_091551.1:35443187-35445687 GCF_042767895.1 Penaeus vannamei | reverse complement strand
AGTAATAAAGATAATAATAAAGAAAATGATGATAAGTATTATCATTATTATGATTATTGTAATCATTGTTATTATTATTATCATTATTATTATTGTCATCATCATCATCCTTATTATCATTATTAACATTACTATTATTATTATTACCATTATTATTCTAGTGATAATGAAGAAATAATGGTTATAATAATTGCGATAATGATAATAGTAACAATAATAATAATAACAATAATAATAATAATGATAATAATAATAATAATAATAGTTATAATAATAACAGTAATAATGACAGAGACAAAATGACACACAATACAAACTATCCTCCAAACCAAATAAACTTCGCTACACCCTCTCAAACACATATACAAACTACACACAAACAAACAAACAAAGACAACAAGACACAAACGAGATGAACCCCAGAGCAAAAACAAAACAAAAACAAAAACAAAGAAACTCACAGGTCATGCAGCTGGAAAATAGGTCATAACTCTGGCTCGACTCCTTCATGAGACAGTGCGTCTTCCTGGCTCCTCTCTTAATGACAGAGCGAAGGCGACTTATTGCCCATTAGCGCTGAGTAGCATTTTATGAGCGGTGAATCTGGTTCGGCCGTTGGAGGAGGTGCGCTGCGTAAGGGGTGCTTGCGTTGTGTCTGTTATCCGCGTTATCTATTCCTCTCTTTATTTCCTTTGTTTTTTTTCCGATTTGTGTTTTTTTTTTCTTTTCTGTTGGTATCTGTCTGTTTGTCTGTCTGTCTGCCTGCCTGCCTGTCTGTCTGTCTGTCTGTCTGTCTGTCTGTCTGTCTATCTATCTACCTAACTATCTATCTATCAATATGTTTGTCAGTTTGTCAGCCAATCTATTTATCTCGTCGTCCTTTTCTCCTAATCGTGTATAGTCTTAAGTCACATTCTCAACTGCATGTCAGTTGCATCATTTCCGTCTGTTTATCTATATATTTCTCTCTCTCTCTCTCTCGCTTGCTCTCTCTCTCTCTCTCTCTCTCTCTCTCTCTCTCTCTCTCTCTCTCTCTCTCTCTCTCTCTCTCTCTCTCTCTCTCTCTCTCTCTCTCTCTCTCTCTCTCCCTCCCTCCCTCCCTCCTCCTCCCTCCCTCCCTCCCTCCCTCCCTCCTCCCTCCCTCCCTCCCTCCCTTCCCCCCCACACACTCACATTCACACTCACACTCATACTCAAACTCACACACACAAACAAACACACACACGCGCGCGCGCGCGCGCGCACGTACTTCCCTCTCTTATTGCCTTTTGTCTTTTTAACGTTTCCCCTTTAGTTTTCCCACTTTTGTCTCTCTCAACCACCTATTTTACCATTAACCTTTGACCTAAACGCCCCTTAAAACTCCCCTGCGCAACGATTTCTCCCCTTCCCAGCCACAAATAACCCGCAGACACTCCCCCGAGGTCGCTGCGCCAGCGGGGTAAAGGACAGGTACATTTACCCCAGACAGATTGGAAAATTCCCCCACGTCCTCACTCCTTCACTGGCCTTGTCTCCTTGCTTTTCCCGTTTTAGCAGCTCGGGCGACTTACAGCTTGAAGACTCCGTATCTGCCGGAATCAGTGGAATCCTCGCATGCAAAATGGCGTTCGTGAATTTTTTGGACGGAGGGCAAACCTGGTTTATCGTTGTGTGAAAAATGGAGGTGGAGGAGTGGGGAGAGGAGGGAGAGAAGGGAGGAAGGGGCAGAGGGAGAGAGAGGAGGAAGGGAGGGGCAGAGAGAGAAAGAGAGAGAGAGAGGAGTGAGGGGGTAGGGAGTCGGAGGAACAGGAGGAGAGAGAGAGAGAGGGGGGGGCAAAGTAATAGGACAGCGAGAGAGGGGAGGAGATAGAGGTGAAAGAGTAGGAAGAGAAAGAGAGAAAAAAAAAAGAAGATGGAATGGAAAAAGGAGAGGAACAGAGAAAGCGAAACGGGGTGAAAGGAGAATGATGACAAGGAGAAGGAAAAATGTAGAGAGAGAGAAGGCGAGAGGGCGAGAATGGCAAACAGAAAGAGACTGAGAGGAAAACGTTGACGAAGACAGACACACACAACAAATAAATGGAGAATCAGAGACAGAGACAAAAAGGCAACAAAGACTCCGAGACTTAAACACAGATCCAGACAGGCAGATAAAAGGATTCTCAGACGTGGACAAATGACAACAGGAATATCATTTTTATTCCTAAATAAAACCAAAATTCATCTTAACATCCTCTCTCTGGCAACACTCTTTAAGTTCGTAAATTGGTAATTTCATAAGGCCTGCTCAAGTGAGTTACTGGACGTCTAAGTAATTGGTCTTTAATATATTTCCATAATGTCTCTTTGGTGTACAATTATATTCTTAATCAAAGGATATTGTGTTTAGAGTACAGGGTTCGTTTACATTCCTTATTGAAGAAATGGGTGAGGTTCTTTGGCTTTCAACTTTATTTAATCAGGAACGTTAGTTTCTTCGTCGTTATTTAGTGAAATGACAAGCAGGTTGCAAGACGCG
>NC_091551.1:35420687-35425687 GCF_042767895.1 Penaeus vannamei | reverse complement strand
TATATATATATATATATATATATATATATATATATATATATATATTTGTACACACAAACTCATACACATAAATACATTACACACACACACACACACACACACACACACACACACACACACACACACACACACACACACACACACACACAGAGAGAGAGAGAGAGAGAGAGAGAGAGAGAGAGAGAGAGAGAGAGAGAGAGAGAGAGAGAATATATATATATATGTACACACAAACACACACACATATACATTAAACACACACACACACACACACACATACACACACACACACACACACACACACACTCACACGCACGCAGACACACAGACACACACACACACGCACACACACACACACACACACACAGAGAAAGAGAGAGAGAGAGAGAGAGAGAGAGAGAGAGAGAGAGAGTGAGAGAGAGAGAGAGAGAGAGAGAGAGAGAGAGAGAGAGAGAGAGAGAGAGAGAGAATATATATTTATTTGTACACACAAACACACACACATACATTACACACACACACACACACACACACACACACACACACACACACACACACACACACACACACACACACACACACACACACTCAAACATATATATTCATACATGAACACACATGCACGTGTATATGTGTGTGTTTGTTTGCTGCGCGCGTGCGTGACTTGGCTGCTGTTGACTAGCGCGTCTTTTCAATCATACAAAAATACAAAATCGAATTCCATACTGCATAGAATACGAGATTTCAGTGAAAAAATACGGAGGGAAAGGGAGCCAACGAGCATTTAGCAAAACGTGGATTGCGTCAGGGACAGTTTGTTCAGTCAGTTATGAAGGGAAAAGTTAAACCGGGGAATTAATTGTTTGGTGTCACAACAAACACTTCTAATTAACAAAAGTTTATTTAATAACAAAGAGAATTGTGAACCAGATGTGGAAATAATGAAATGAGAAATTATGCACTTTCCCTTTAAAAAACAACATTAAAATGTCAAATATTATTATTAAGATATTAGTCACTCCTCTCCATGTTTTCTGTGGAAAGTACCCCCGTTTTCTACCACAATAATCGAATATTCACTCTTCATTCTATTTCATACAAACTTATATACTCCCTTATTCTAACCTCTTACACTCGCTCGCGTTACCATTTAAAAAGCTGCAGGTGCAACAGAGGTTTATCTGCACAAAATAAAAAGAAATTAACAGATATTAAAATCAAAGAAATGTCCACCTACTATTCCAAGACGGCCATATTCATTCTTGCTTCTCGAACCCTCCACCCTTCTCTACTTGCTTTCGGATCCTATTATTTTATCCAGTCTTTCTCACCAAGTTACAAGGAAAGGGCGGTCACGTCTGTTGCACCCTTGTCACTCGAAACACCACGAGAAAAAGGGTTTCTTCGTATGGACAGAGAAACGAAAGGGATCTCTTAGCAGGTTTGGGGCCATCCAGGCGATTCCAACTAAACTTTATCATTTTCGCTTGGCTTCACCCTTTGGATTCCGCGTGTAATGTTAGGGAAAGTTTAGAAACTGGGGATATGATTCATATGCGACTTCTATAATTTTTTTACGTTCGTTTGTATTATATACTTGTTTGTCTGTTTGTTCTGTATCTGGTTGAATCTCTCTCTCTTTCTCTCTCTCTCTCTCTCTCTCTCTCTCACTCTTTCTCGCTATCTATCTATATATATATTAAAGAGAGAGGTAGCTAAGAGAGAAAGAAGAGAGAGAGTGAGAGAGAGAGGAGAAAGAGAGAGAGAGAGAGAGAGAGAGAGAGAGAGAGAGAGAGAGAGAGAGAGAGAGAGAGAGAGAGAGAGAGAGAGAGAGAGAGAGCAAAAGAGACAAAGAAACAAACTCGCAGACATCCGGAGAGATACACACGTAATGAAAGAGAGAGAGGCAATTAGTGAGAGACAAAGAAAGCAAAATAAATAAATAAATAATAATAATAAAATAAATAAATAAAAATGAAGAGAGAGACAAAGAGAAAAATAGAGAAATATTTTGCGAAAAGACATCCTGACGTGGAAACTGACAGACATCAATTATTCTCTCAACCTGGCAGAAAGATACCACAGTTTTGTTGCTCTTTTGGACACGAAATAAGCTCAATCTGTCAAGAAAGACTGCCAAGGAAGCTAATCTTTTCAGAACGGAACGAATTTTTTCCTGGAAATTTATTTTCGCTCAGATTCATTAATTTTCGCTTCTCTTCGACTCGAAGCGAACGATAAAAAATCATCCCTTCTGGAAGATCATTTGTAAAAGTGAACAGCGTATCAATCTTCTGGAAGATAACAAAAGCAAAATATAACCATGAACACGTATATAAACGAAATGTAAAGGAAATCTTCCTTCAAAATGCAAAACCGTTGTAGATAAACCATTTTACCTTGATTTTTTCCCCCAAATATGCATAAAAAGCATGTCATTCTACATCTCTCTGTCTCCTCTTACATCCATCCATCTATCCATACTTCTATGTTTATATGACTTTCTTTTACGTCTACGTTTCCAAATACAATATATTTATATATATGTATATATATATATATATATATACATATATATATATATATATATATATATATATATATATATATATATATATATATATATATATATATATATATATATATGTGTGTGTGTGTGTGTGTGTGTGTGTGTGTGTGTGTGTGTGGGTGGGTGTGTGTGTGTGTTCCTTTTTTTCTTTTTAAAGAAACAAAAAGTATGCTACCGCAATGCTTATTGTACGTCTATAGTAAAATGTTTACTGTAAGTTACATATATAGTTTTCTTTCTTTTTATTTTCCTTTGTTTGCTTCTACCGTTATAATTCCCCTCTAAGCAGCACAAAATCATACCCGTCGAGACATTCTAAATCAGCCAATCAAAATGCTTTTACAACTTGAGAAAAACCTGATCTACTTTCTGGCAACCCAGTAAACATCTAATTAATTGGATAAAACTTCTTATTTTTCTGTATAAAGAAAAAAAATCTTAATGTCAATATTAAAATTCATAGATTTTTTTTCTTCGTACCGCGATATTGTTATGAAGAAGATAATGAAGCCCTGATAAGACTAGGAAATTAAGTAACAATGTTATTATACATGATATTGGAGCTGCCACCACCCGTGGTTTTAATCCTGATGCCATTCTTGTGGTTGATATTATTATCATTTTTGTTGTCCCTTTTATTGTTATTATGATTGTCGCTGTTATTGTCATCATTATTACAATTTGCCTCATTATTGTTATTATTATTTGTATCATGTTTATTATTATCATCATTATCAGCTTTATAATTATCGTCATCTTTATAATCATTATTATTACTTTTATTATCCTTGTTCATATTATCATCATTATCATAATCATTGTCATTACTGCTATCATAATTGTTGTTATTGTTATTGTTTGGTTGTTGTTGATGTTGTTTTTGCTTTGTTTGATTATGATTATCAATACTATTAACAATTGTCATTATTATTTTGCTATTTATTATCAATATTATTATTGTTGTCATTACTATTATCATTACTATTAATGCATATATGCATTATCAACATTTTCATTATTATTCTTATCATTATTATCCTTATTATTCTTATTATTATCATCATTATCATTATCACTGTTGTTAACCTTATTATTATTATTGTCATGATCATTATTATTAGCATTATTATTGTTAAACTCATTATTAGTTGTAGTAGTAGTATAACCTTATTACTGTTACCCTTTTCATCGTATCATCACGATCATAATCACCATCACTATCATGATAATTGTAATTATCCGTATCACCCTCATCATAATCACGATCATACGTGTCTTTACTGACATTCATCCTCATAATCATCACCAAAATGCCATGACGACGCGCCCTAAGGAGAGCGTTTGACAAAGGAAACCGACGCCAGAGAACAGCGTGTTACAAAACCGCCGAGCGGAGAACGAAAGCTCTTCCAGCTGGACGACCCGCCATGGCGTGGTCAGCGTATCCGGCGGCGCAGTCCCGCTGAGCTCTTGTCCGCGCCAGGAAGCCGTCGACGAGGGACAGGTGGCTGAGGGGGAGGTCTTAAGCCTGGCAGGAAGACTGAGGGCCGACGAGATGGGCTGAGGAAGGGACGTGACGGGACTGGCGTAGATTTAGTCCGGCAGAGGAGGAAGTCGATCTGAGGCTTCGTGAAGGGAGGGAGAGACTGATGTAGAACTGACTGGAAGGGGAAGAGAGAAAATGGCGATGTCTCTCGAGCCAGAGGAGAAGAGAAGAAAATGAGAGAGGAAAAGAGGATTGCAGGCATTCCCGCGCGCATTATTTTTCACACCATTTCATCTTAAACTCGGAGAAATTCAAGGCAGTGAGGGTCACGTGACAAGTCAGAGGAGATATTAAAACTTTGGAATTTAATTTGCATTGTCATTATCAGCGGTGATACTAGTAGTGTAGAAAAAAAATAATATTATTCAAAGTCTCACTATCAATATCATTGTCATTATTGGTGTTATCAATTTTATTGTTACCAGTATGATCATTATCATCATCTTTATCTTAGTAGTAGTAGCAATACAGATATCATTGTTGTTATTATTGACACCATTGTTGTTGTTATCATTATTAGTATCATTGTTGTTATAATTATTGACATCATTGCTGTTGTCAGCTGGTGTTGCCATCATCGTTGTCATTCTTATTATCGTTGTTTTTATTATTGTCGTTATTATTTCTATTATCCTTGTTTTAATCATCACAGGTAATAATAGTAACAGCAATATTGCTATCAGTAACAACAGCATTATCATTACCATTGCCTGATTGATCATTTTTATTACTTTCTCTTTATTTTCTTCACTTTATTATTAGCATCATCACCTTTTTGTGCAGATACTTTTATCTTAAAATGATAACAATAAAAATGATAAAATACAACGCTGTTCGTTCTCGTGGGTTTGCGAATGACAGCGAAAGCAATGTTGTCTGAAATAT
>NC_091551.1:35388187-35390687 GCF_042767895.1 Penaeus vannamei | reverse complement strand
GTGGGAGCCAGTATGCATCCCTGTTTGACACCGTGAAGCATTTGAAAGAAGTCGGAGGTCTCTCCATTTACAGTTACCGTAGCTCTCATGTCTGTGTGGAAAGCCTTGATGACAGCCAGTAACCTTGGTGGACATCCATATTTCATCATAATACGGCATAAAGCGTCCCTACCCAAAGAATCAAAGGCCTTTGTGAAGTCTATGAAGACCATGTACAAAGCTATCTTTTGTTCAATAGCCTTTTCTTGAAGTTGTCTCAAGGCAAAGATCATATCTGCAGTGATGTGGCCATGTCGAAAACCGCACTGGCTCTCTGGCAGTATTCTCTCTGAGATTTCTTGCAGTCTTAATAATGCAATCTTGGCTTACACTTCTTCACCCTTGCGTTTGAAGATGGTCACTATCATGGCATCCTTGAAATCCTGGGGCACGGTACCATCCTCCCAGCATCCATGATACAGCCTCAGCAGTTAGTTGTGCAGCATAATGCCACTGTGTTTTAGCACCTCACCTGGTATCCCATCGATGCCTGGTGCCTTTCCGGCTCTGAGGGTCTTCAGCGGACGTTGCAGTTCATCAAACGTGGATGGACCATCCAGATCATGCCGTATGGGGTGCTGCTCTAGTCTCTCAATGGCTGTGCTATCAACAGTCGATGGTCTGTTCAGGAGCTGCCGGAAGTACTCCTTCCATTTTCTCAGTATTTCATGGGGGGTTGTGTGCAGAGTTGAGCCATCTGCGCTAAGTATTAGGTTTGGACCTGAACATCGAGGCCCATAGACTGCCTTCAGCCCATTATAGAAGGCTCGGAACATGTGGGCTCCTGCATACCCCTGAAGTTCCTCTGCCTTTTGGTGCCACCACTCGTTCTTCATCTGGCAGGTAGCATGCTGAAGCTTTGAGCGAGCATTACGCAGTCATTCAATTGAACTCCTTGTGGTCATTCCAGTCAGAGATTGCTGGCGGCAAGCCCTCACTTCATCTAACAGTGTCATAAGGTCCATGTCATTCTGAATGAACCAGTCAGCGTGTTGCCGTTTTGCAAAAGGACCTCTTTTGCGACAGTATACATCACACTGCTGATCTGACCCCATCGTATGTTTACACTCAGGTCTTCCATGTTAGAATCCTGTAGTTGGTTGATGCCATCAGACACAATGCTTTCTAGTTTAGTTGCCTTATGTGGTAGTAGACTCATCTAATTTGTGTAGTGGTTTTGTGCATTTTCGGTGAACCAGGGTTATATGCAAGTTGCATATTGCCGTCACCATATGGTGATCCATCCCACAAAAAGCACCACGCAACACCCCTGTGGATCTCACATCCTAAGGTCATCTCTATGCACAAGGATGTAGTCCAACAGGTGCCAGGTGCGTGAGTGTGGATGCATCCAGGAATAGTACCACTTGTCAGGCATGGCAAAGGTGTTGGTGATCGCCAAGTCAGAGTTCCAGTTCCAATGCAGAGTTCCAGCAGCAAGCTGCCGTTGGTGTTAGTCCGGCCTCTTGCTTGTGTCCCCAGTACATGACTCCAGCTAGGGCGATCATTCCCTACATGGCATTGAAGTCACCGAGGATGAAGAGCATGTCTACTTTGGGAACATTGCGAAGTACACGCCCTAGGTCCGCGTAAAAGTTCGCTCTCGTGGCATGGTCATAAGTCATGGTTGGGGCATATACAGCCACCAAATTCAAGAATCGTTTTTCTACCAGTGTGATGCGAATGCTGGAGAGGCGGTCAGATAGTGCGGACGGGGCCGACGCTAGTCTTAACACGTCTTTGCGGATAGCAAAGGCAACTCCAGCTTGATGTAGATCTCTGGCTGTCCTGAAAAATGTATAGTGCTACTCTGTAAGCTGTCCATGACCTTTCAGTCGAGTTTCTGACAGTGCCGCCACATCAGTGTGGTATCGGTGCAGCTCACAGTCAATGATCGCTGTCTGTCGTTCGGGTCTACCCGAATCGTTGCGATTCAGCATCGTCCGTACGGTCCAGCAGCTTAGGATCAGGGCCGCCGATGCGAAATGACGATTTTGTTTCATCGAGGCAATTGCTGTGTGTCGACCACTGAATTGGAGATCCCGTCAGCTGTGGCCTGCTGACCAGGACAGAGCCAAGCAGCTTTGTTTAGAAGGCTGTCTGGACACTCACGCAGTACCTCACAGGGCTTCTGCTTGGCTGATGAGCCCCAACGCGGCAATCACATCGCGAGCCGCAAACATGCAGGAGTCCAACTAATGGCTTCCGGCTTTTCAAACCTGCCATCGACGTCGAGAATCCCATCGCCGTTGGGCTTTGCGCAGTTGGACTTGCACAATATGTTTAAAGACCAGCAGGCCTCGTGCAAATGAAGAAAAAACGAAACAGTCTCTCTGGGCTGAGGAGAACCTGGGTCTGCCGGACAGCACAGGGTCGTACGGCTGGAGGTTTTCTCAGCTCCCCCGCGGTACCCAGTTCACTTGGGTTTTGTGGTCCATACTGTTGCCTCAGATAGCCGAGG
>NC_091551.1:35380687-35383187 GCF_042767895.1 Penaeus vannamei | reverse complement strand
TCATGAGCAGGCCGAGAGGTGAGGACACACAGAGTAGAACTCAGAGGATAATCATCCCCCACTCGGAATTGACTGAGCACCTGCAGGCCCTGGTGGGCCGTACTCTCAAGATAGCTACGTCTTCAGGCAAGAAGATCGGAGACATCGTGAGGGAAAAGAGGCCAAACCACAACAGACCCCTCAGCCAGGTGTACAGCATACCTTGTGGGGGCTGTGATAAGGTATACATAGGCGAGACATCACGAGGACTGCACGAACAACGAACCGGTCAACACCGCAGCGCTCTCCGACGCCATGACACGAGAAGCGCCTTCGTTGTTCACGCAGACACCGACGGTCACCTCCCGAAGTGGTCCCAGGCCTCCATCATAAAGCAAGGCCTGGCTCCACGACAAAGGAAGATGGTAGAAGCGGCGTTCATTCATACAACTAACAACATCAACACCGCTACGAGGAGCCACGAACTAGCCAAGGTCGTCGCTCACCTGATTACCGACGTGACCTGATCACCCAGTAATTGTATATATACTCCTCTATGTACCTCATATTGCAGCCTCCAGGCTAGTACAATGGTAACGTGCCGTCCTCTCATCCGAGGGGTCGGCGGTTCGCGCCCCGCCCAGGCGCGAGAAGTTGCAATTGTCGCTCGGAGGTTTCTGCTGTGGCTGGGCACCACGGTGGGTAAGGACTAAGCTCTGTCGCGTCAGCACTTGCTGACACACGCTGATCGAGTCGACATTAGTCGTCACAGGCCAGGCTCCCCTCATAGCCCGGGCGAGGCTCAGCTTCGCATATCGGACTTATCTTATCCTTATCCTCATGTAGCATATGCCCTGACGAAGCAATGGTGAAAAGGCCTTCGGCATATTCGTGTGTTTTCTTGCCCTTCTCTTCGTTGTCCCTCTTCCATGCATATACACATATATACATACATATATATATACATGTATACATATATACATACATACATATATATATATATATATATATATATATGTATGTATGTATGTATTGGAAGCAATATACATATATATAGCTTGGGCAATATATATATGTATATATATATACATAGGTCCCAGAAATTGAGGATTTCTGGCTCCTGGTACCAGCGGCCAGACACACATCGCTGGACATGGTACAGCGATGCGGGTAATGCAGCCAAGGAGATCGACCACATACTCGTTACCACTCGTTGGAGGACCCTCCAGAATTGCAGGGTGTATAGGAATGCCGAGTTCTGTGGTACTGACCATAGATTGGTTGTGGCTACCCTCCAAGTCCATTTCAAAACCCCCCAGCGGACCAATGATCACCCCAGGGTGTTTCACTTGGACAGGCTGAGGGAGGGGGAATGTGCCCAGGGGTTTGTTGAGGCAGTCTCTGGTCGTTTCACAGCGCTTGACAATCTGACGGACCCTGTACTTCTGTTAGGAACCTTGCTGAGGAGGTAGGCCATTTCTTAGTTGCAGTTGCAGTGCGCACCTGAGAACGGTGCAAGTCCCGGTCCCCTGCCAGACGAGCTGCACGACAAGCATCTATGGCATCCAGAGTCTCCTGGGAGATGAAATTTTGTCTTGCTCTCGGGCATTCATCAATCGTTACTTGGACTGCATTAAGCGTTTCGCGCTTGAAGGTGTCACAGAAGTACAGGGTCCGTCAGATTGTCAAGCGCTGCGAAACGACCAGAGACTGCAAACCCCCGGACACACTCCCTCTCCCTCAGCCTGTCCAAGTGAAACACCCTGGGGTGATCATTGGACCGGTGGGGAGTTTTGAAGCGAATTCGGCACCCCTATACACCCAGCAGTTCAGGAGGATCCTCCAATGAGTGGTAACGAGTATGTGGTCGATATCCTTGGTTGCATTACCCGTATCGCTGTACCAAGTCCATCGATGTGTGTCTGGGCGCTGGTACCAAGAGCCAAAAATTCTCAATTTCTGGGACCTAGCAAAGTCCCGGAAAAGGAGGCTATTCTCACTACCGGTATCAGTTCCTAAACCATGGGGACCGACAGATCACAGCCAGATACCGCATTGAAGTCACCCAGAACAATACGAATATCACGCCGGGGACACCTGTCTGATACAGATGCTAGAACATCTCCTTTACATCAAGTTTACAAACATCGGTAGGAGCATATATATATATATATATATATATATATATATATATATATATATATATATATATATATATATATATATATATATATATATATATATATATATATATATATGTATGTATGCATATATATGTATATATTCATAGAGATACATATACATATTTACATATGTTTGTGTGTATATATATATACATTATATATATATACATATATATATATGTATATTTATGTATAAATATATATATATACGTATATATATATATATAAATATATATATATATATATATATATACTCTCTTATGTCTGCATTTCATATATACACAATCCATTTTGTAAAGCCAATGTTTATACAAGTTAATTGTAAATGGATTTTCCTT
>NC_091551.1:35365687-35370687 GCF_042767895.1 Penaeus vannamei | reverse complement strand
CCCCTACACGCACACACGCTTGTTTTTAGAAAATAAAAATGATAATGTGTGTTGGTTAACATTTTCTTACCGTCCTTCAGCAAAGGACCTTTTATTCTGAGCAAGGAGAACCTGCTGCCAAAAGGAATCTAAAGGTCAAGCAACAAAGACCTTCATTTAGATGTGCATTTAGATCCTTCTCCCGCCGAGCTTCGGGCAGGCTGGAGCGTCTAACAGAAAAAGGTAAACACTTGAACACAAAAAAGTACTTTTAGAGTGGACTGTTTCTGTATGCTTTGTTCCAAAGCTATTTCCCTAAATAACAATCTTACTAGTAGTATCATGACTAATGTTTAATAAGATTAATAAACAAATGAATAAACAGAGTCCATTCAAACAGACACGTGGCTAGCCGAGGGGTGGAGCCAAACGAGACTGCAAAAATAAACCTTTCAATATACTGTTTGTTTTACGTGGAGCATTGCGCCCCGCCCTGTCAGCCGCGAGTGGAAGTAACGTAATTGGCTGTAGGGGGCAGGGGGGTGTACAGGGATGAGTGCAGGGGTGGGTAAGAGGGGAGGGTGACACTAAACCATCTTTATGGTGGACATTCCCAGCCGACCCCCTCCTGGAAGCCCTTTCGGTATCTCATACAAACACACGCTCGTACAATTATTTTTTCTTTTCTTTTTAATAGCTCGAGTACCTCTTGTGCTTTTGAATTACACTCCCTTTTTTGTCATTTATCATTAACACTTTTATTAATTCATGCATCATTGGACGTAATCGTATTTTCCTGTCAACTGTTGCCACTGAACTGTGTGTATCTGCGTTTATCTCTTCATGTCTACTATTTTTATGTCTACTTTTAGATAAACTGAAGCACGCACGGATGATAATATAAAAATACTACATAGACAGTTGGCTAAGATTAAAACAATTAGTTAACAATCTAAGGCAATTAAATACTTTTTCGGGTAAATTAGCCTTATTTTCTGCCTTACGCTTTGGCTAAGATGACTATAAAATACTACTCATATAGGTGAAAATGTAATAAGGTAGTAGTGAACCCAAGGATGTTTTATCATATAGCCAATACTGGGGATTCATACGTTTGTTTCTTTGTTTACTATTACTTTTATATGCGTCTAGTCATTGAATCATGTACACATTTTCCGGCTCGGCATGTTATTCACAAACATCTTTTCGCACTGGCATACCTCATTCCAGTTGTCATTGTCATTGTCATGAACGTCATTATCAACATCATCTTCATCGTCATTACTAGTAGTAGCAGTAGTAGTATCAGTAGTATAGTCGTAGTAGTAGGTAGTAGGAGTAGTATCATTATCATGATTACTAGTAGTGGTAACAGTAGTATAAATAATAGGATTATTATCATTTTCATCTTCCTCATCATCATCATTTTTGTAAAGGCTATTGACATTACTTTTGTTCTTCCTCTTCTTGTTTAGTTGTATTTATTATAAAGATGATACCTCGCGGGAAATGTAGAAATACAACAGAATAAAGAGGTATTTTTCTCGCTCTCTTTCACCCACTCCCTTCTTTTTACTTCCTCTCTCTCTTCCCTTTTCCTTCTTCTCTCCTTCTGCCTTCTTCTACCCAGCCTGCTCCTCCCTTATCCCAAATCTTCCTTTATTTCAGTCCTCTCACTTTAAGACCTACATCTACTCCCACTTCCTCTTCTTTCTCACTTTCTTCGCTCCTTTATCCCCATCCCTCCCTCTACCTCCCCTCTTTACTGAGCCACTCTTCTTTTCACCTTCCTTTCTCATTACCCATCCTCTTTTTCTCTGCACTTCTCCTCCGTTTACTTACTCCCTTTCTTCCTTTTTACCTCTCCCCTCTATCTTCTCCCTATTCCTTTCACCTTCCTCTCCTGCCTTCGTTCTTCTACTGAATAGTTATAATGATAACGGCAAAAATAACAGTAATAATAATGATAATGATAATAATATCGATAAAAATAATAATGATAATGATATTAATAATGATAATGATAATGATGATAATGATGATGATGATGATAATAATAATAATAATAATAGTGATAATAATGATAATAATGGTAATAATAATAATGATGATGATAATAATGATGATGAATATAATTATATTCCTAAATAATCATATTCATAAAACATTCAGAAGGAAAAAGATATAGTATAATAATATAACCTTAATAGAAACGACCAATAAAAAGCACACAACCTAATTTCACTTTACACAGGTTCTAATTACTCTTAATTAATTAATTCATGTCCCTATTGTATCCCCCCCCCCCAAGAATGTTGAATACCTTTGCCGAGCGTTCTAATTCAAGGGAACAGGGCCAGTCCGTAAATTGCGTGAGACAAGGAAGGAAGTGTATATTGCGTGTGTAATGAAGAGTCCTCAAGCTAATCATGAGGAACATTTCAGGAAGTTAAGGAAGGAAGGAGGAAGGTCTGAGCTTCGGTGCATGGCTGTGAGGTCCTTCCTTTAAAAGGAGATTTTCTTTTCTTTGTGTTTATGTGTTATTTTTATATTTATCAATACACACACACACACACACACACACACACACACACACACACACACACACACACACACACACATATATATATATATATATATATATATATATATATATATATATATATATATGTGTGTGTGTGTGTGTGTGTGTGTGTGTGTGTGTGTGTGTGTGTGTGTGTGTAAACATTTCCTTACATAACGTGGTCCTGTATTCCCTTCGAGAAGCTACTTCTCAGCCTTCTGCTCTTTCCAACTTCGCTGTGTGTAACCATAAACAGCACGTAAGAACTCCTACGAACAGAATCTTAATTAAGTGTCCGAGACTCATCTCACGGTCACAAATCTTCCGCACTTCGCAGTATGTTGTTATAATGAAGCCTTCACTTTGCAAACACAATGCAATGAACCGACTCCAGTTTCCAGTGCGAACATGCATGGGTGTTATCAATAAGCAATTGGAAAGCGTTTACTATCACATGGAAAATGCGGAAGTTATATCATTAACGAAAAAAGATCTTGATTACCTAAAGAAGCCTTACATGTTCTGTGCACTCAATATAGATATATTAGTAAAGTGTGACAAAGTTCCTACATATATATGTGTGTGCGTGTGTGTGTGTGTGTGTGAGTGTGTGTGGCTCCGATCTCTAAGTACTCAGAAATCGTATAGTAAAGTCCTGTTAGACAATATGCACCGTTCCGTGGGCTTAAAATTTGAATTAAATTATATTGCCATGAAATTGCTCCCTGAGCAGAAATGAAATATGTGACTTAATATGTTTTAACAGCCAAAGAGAACTCGCAAGTTGTGCATCAATACAAAGTGTCTTCCTATTTATAGCTTCTTTCTAACATTTGGAAGATATAGCAAACTCTGATGATTTAGTTTAAAGTTTATTAGTCTACAAAAGATTTTCTACTTGGTAAGTACAGCAAATGTGCAATTTACTGAGCGAATCATATGTTACAATCTACAATGGAAAAGGCTTTCTTTCCTGGACAAATTCTTCTCAACGTAGGGTCTCCACATATTGAGAAGCAAAAACCCTTACCCACTTCTTACCCTCTACATCATCATCGTTGAGTAGAGAGGAAGTCTTTGGGAATTTAGGGTAGGCTCAAGATATTTTTTTCTAACTGATGTAGCTGATAGATCTTTGTGGATTATTTGATTAACTGATAGGTATGAAGGAAATACAATGGAAAATTAATGATATATAAAGTAATACACACACACACACACACACACACACACACACACACACACACACACATATATATATATATATATATATATATATATATATATATATATATATATATATAATTTTTTTTTTTTTAATGAATACTGCCTTCCCACGGCCTACAAGGTCACAGCCCCCCCCCCCTCGCCAGGAAAGGTTTATTTTTGCAGTCTCGTTTGGCTCCACCCCTCGGCTAGCCACGTGTCTGTTTGAATGGACTCTGTTTATTCATTTGTTTATTCATCTTATTAAATATTAGTCATGATACTACTAGTAAGATTGTTATTTAGGGAAATAATTTTGGAACAAAGCATACAGAAACAGTCCACTCTAAAAGTACTTTTTTGTGTCCAAGTGTTTACCTTTTTCTGTTAGACGCTCCAGCCTGCCCGAAGCTCGGCGGGAGAAGGATCTAAATGCACATCTAAATGAAGGTCTTTGTTGCTTGACCTTTAGATTCCTTTTGGCAGCAGGTTCTCCTTGCTCAGAATAAAAGGTCCTTTGCTGGAGGACGGTAAGAAAATGTTAACCACATACATTATCATTTTCATTTTCTAAAAACAAGCGTGTGTGCGTGTAGGGGGCGGGGGTTTGTGTTCGTGGGTGTATGAGTGTAAGTACAGGTCCAGACAGAGAAAATACTCGATGCACCGAGGTGGAGTTGGACGACCTGTTACCACGTGTTACTACTTTCTGGGACTTGAACAAACTAGCACTTGAGAAATTTGACAAAAGATATCTTCATATATATATATATATATATATATATATATATATATATATATATATATATATATATATATATATATATATATACGATGTCCTTAGATCACGGTATTCCACTGTAACTATACGTACGTGCTTTTTTCTTCCTGTTCAACAAGCGTGGAGGATTCCTAAACTCACACACAAACACACACACACACACACACACACACACACACACACACACACACACACACACACACACACACACACACACACACACACACACACACATTTATTCACACACAAACGTAGAAACAGACACACACATTATATGTATGAATGGTGTGTGAGTCCCCTTGCGCCATAAAAAATATTAGTTAAAAGTATTCAGTTTAACCTAAAAATGGATCTTTATAGACATTCAATATTCACTATTACAAATGTAATAGTGAATATTTTTGTCACCAAAACCTTTAAAACACGCTCATTTTGTCGAGAAATTATATTGATAAAAATCATATTTCATGG
>NC_091551.1:35353952-35358952 GCF_042767895.1 Penaeus vannamei | reverse complement strand
GGGAAAAAAGGATATTTCTTGTATCATCATTGATAATAATGACCATGGTTCTAGTCACAATCATATTGATAACAATGATAACAGAAATATCAATGTTGCATCACCTTTACTTAACCCAACAGATAAGGTGACTGATAAGAATATCTCCGCGGCAAAAGTGTCCCTTTAAACTGCAAATCTCTAATGTCTAGGAATAAAGCCGTTTGTGGCGCGTCGCACGAAAACAAAAAGTATATGATTGTCTGTTTTGAAATCCGATAAAAAGGAGAACATGTGCGCTGGAATGTATTTTTCTCTGTGTATTAAAACGTATTTGCTGGAATTTTGTTATTATATGCAAAACAATAAACGTTCAGGGGGCTAATTACCAAAGCACAAAATATGATTATCATGTATATTATTTACGGACGTGTTTCAACATTTGCAAGTGCAAATTGTGTTATTTCCAGTCTGGCGGAGAGGAGGAATAATCGCCTCAATTTAAGCAAGTCGCATATTGTATATATACAATTTTTAAAAGTAACAGCGACAGTCACAAGAGCAGTACCTTAATTAACTTTCTGAGGTGCGTACCGCAAACCGTCAATTAAGTGCCAACAAATTACATAAATATAATTGCATTTCCTTCAGTGGTGTTTCGTGCGGTAACAGTAACTATGGAGCATTTCATTGTGCACGGGAAAGTATACACCTGCTGTTGCAAATAACACACTTTGGGCCAAATCCACATTCTGTCACAATAATCTAGATAATGCAGCATGTAGGAAAAAGTATGATGGTAATAATGATATATTGCATTATATATACGGTATATGTATATAAATATATATATATATATATATAAATATATATATATATATAAATATATATATATAAATATATATATATATATATATATATATATATATATATATATATATTCATATGCAAATATATACACACACACACACACACACACACACACACACACACACACACACACACACACACAGACACACACACACGCACACACACACACAAACACACACACACACACACACACACACACACATATATATATATATATATATATATATATATATATATACATACATATATTCATATATGTGCGTGTGTGTGTATGTGTATACATACATAAATACATTCATACATATATATATGTATGTATATATGTATATATATATATATATATATATATATATATATACATATATATATATATATGTATATATATATATATATATATATATATATATATATATATATATATATGTGTGTGTGTGTGTGTGTGTGTGTGTGTGTGTGTGTGTGTGTGTGTGTGTGCCTGTATGTCTGTATATACATATACATTTTTTTTTTTTTTTTTTTTTGTGTGTGTGTGTGTGTGTGTGTAACAAAAAAGAAAATGGCAAGTTTTCAATACATAGTAGTGGTAAAAATTAAAATTAATTTGCACTCCGTATAATGAACACTATTCCTGCTTCCCATGCTGCCTACTCTCCCTTCGCCACTCTTCTTACAGACTTCAGAAATGGAGGTTTCGCAGACCTTCGTTTCTGTACTAAATAAATGGTGCAATCAAGCCACTGGCATTATCGGACGGAAACCAACCTGTCCGAGATTACAGTGGACGAGACCGCTGTTGGAAGCCTTCATGAGAGAAATGTGGATGACTGTTTCATACATCAGAATTACCTGGATTAAGAGGCTTACGCTGACTCGTGGGTTTCATGAAATTGCCTGACAGGAGGTTTGTTCAGAGAATTTCATGAGTTTGCTAACCATAATACGATGCGAATCTCCCGGACTTATATTATTTTCCTAAAGCTGTATTTACCGTTTATATATATATATATATATATATATATATATATATATATATATATATATATATATATATGTATACACACACACATATATACATATGTATTCGAAATCCTTTTGTTACATATAGCAATATAGGGAATGCAATGATCACCTTAATTGCATCATGTTATTTTGTTCAGTGAGTTTCTCTATCACTAGCGAAGGAAAAAGACGTTAATAATTAAACAGTTCTATTATATGCATATATATTTTCGACATGAACGAGTTTGCACGAGAAACAAAATGCTCTCTGTTTTCTCTCTTCTATAGATAACTAGATTGACCTTTGAAATTAAAGTCGAGATCGTAAGAGAAACAAATGAAAATGATTTAGAATCAGACATATCTGGGTTGAGGTTTACAAACTAGCTTTTACCGAGAATGCACAATAAATCCGAAAGACTGAAGAGATTAACTTATCTGCATTCCTCATAATCCAGTTTCATTGAAAGCAGATCGGCTTCACTAAAATTCTGCAGCTTTAGTGTGTACGTGTGTGAGTGTGTGTGTGTGTGTGTGTGTGTGTGTGTGTGTGTGTGTGTGTGTGTGTGTGTGTGAGTGTGTGATGGTGATGCTGTTGACAACAGTGGCAGTTGTAACTATAATAAGTTGTTTCATTAAAATAAATGACATAAGAATAAAACAAGGAAGGTAATGTCGCGATTGCCATATAGTGTTCCAATGTTTCTCCCCTTTTATGTCTTTCACTTCTACGTCGGCAGTAATCACATATACATTTCAGCAACTGGCAGGCATAAGTGCTGATGTTGTGAACGGGCTTTACATCGAATGTTGAATACATCTTTTTATCAACAAAAGAGAATGGAGATCTGAAAAGGTCACCCATTCGATGAACAACTTTTCAGAAAATGATCGACTGCAGGTTTGATTATTAACTGAAAAGTAAAAAGTGACAAAGTGCTTGACCCTTGACTTGCGAATTGAAGCCACCCTAATTCATGTTCCTTTTTAGCATTGTAACAGCGGTCATTATGAACCGTTTAGGGAAATGCTGAAAATAGTTTAGGAGGGAAAGCATGAATGTTGATATTGATTTTAAAATTCAGGAAAATAGTAGTTTACTCATAATGATAGTAGACAGAGTAATGCGAAGATTGATAGCAATGAGAAGAAAAAACATGACAAAACTAATTATAAACATAATTACAATTGTAATGACAATGAAAGAAATAACAGATTCAAAATAAACACTAATTCCCGTCAATTGATTTTTATAATCTGATATCAACGATAGTTTTGATGATAATAGTCATAACATAGAATACAAAAATGGGGACAGTAATAGAAAAAAAGACGCTGGGAGCAACAATACTTGTAATGCCATAGTATTTTCACAGCGGAATATATATAATCTCGATTGCTCGAATGATTTGTTGATTTGTCTTTTTATATCTCATTTCTCTGTGAAAGATGAAATACTCGAGTGTGCGATTGGTTGACAAAGTGCACTTAATGAAAAAGTATATGGTGATATGTTTGATTTTTTAGATAAATAGGAATAGCAAATACTTGTGACGTTAAAGGCTTAAACTCAATACTATTTTATTCACATATCTATATACATGCGCAGACAATATATTACAAACGTATACTTTTGGATCAATGAAATCTGTTATATGAGAAACACCATCGCTTACATCCTTCCATTCACTATACTTCGCAATAGGAAAGTTGTTTTTACCCGGGGGCACCCCCCCCGGGGGCGCCAGCCCTTGGGGAAAAGCAGGAATGGCTCTAATTACAGTATATTTTTAATCAAATAATGAGAAGTTTAATCATAATGCGATTAATTCATACTCAATAAAAAATAAGAATTTCATAATTCATAATTTTCTGTAAAGTGTTATTCATAGATGCAAAGAGGACGTGGAGGCAAGGACATGTTCCTGGGGCAGGCGTGGTAGTAAAATTGTTAAGAATCATTGCTATAGGGACATTGCATCCGTTAAACATATAATTATTTGCTAGTGTGAACTCTTTAGACAGCAGACAGACTCCTCGTGAAGATTCCGACCTTCGTTCTGATGCATCTCAAGGAAGCCTGACTCGGTTAAAGGAAAATGAACACTTATGTTCAACAGTCTGCGAAGCGAACGTCATTTCTAGTAATGGTGTCTGCAAAGGTACTTCCAATATTATTCCTGCTCTCACCATTCCCACACGTATTACCATTTCCTCTTTAACTATGTCATCGCAGCCAACATTGCAGAAACCACTTTCCCAGCTGCCTTTGTGTTTTATAGTCCTTGGGTGAACGAGCAAAACATTTTTAAGAAATGAGAGCAAAGCATACTTGCATCGTTGCTGATATAATGTAACTGACCTTGGTTTAATACTTTAAAAGCTGTCATTTGAAATCGCCATATTTCCTAAATAGAGCATGCCTTCTTCCATGGCATTTGGCAGCTCCCCTTTTACAGTTTGCCGATTATAAAAATAAATCAATCAATTAAATAAACGCCGTATGGAAGACTATATATATATATATATATATATATATATATATATATATATATATATATATATATATATATATATATATATATATATATATATTCAAGGAATATTACCTTACAATCAGGTAGATAAATTTCGTAGAGAATACCGAAAACCTCTCTATCTCTCTCTCTCTCTCTCTCTCTCTCTCTCTCTCTCTCTCTCTCTCTATCTATCTATCTATCTATCTATCTATCTATCTATCTATCTTTTATATATATAGAAAGAGCTAGGATCATTTCATCACTTCTATAATTTTCTTCTCAAAAATGTTAATTCACTTGATTTATTCTAACTTCTAATTGTGTGTGTGTGAGAAAGAGCATGAGTATTCACAGAAATATTAATATGTGGAAATATTTCTTTTTGTATATTTTTGGCATGTCAAGGCCAAGTAATTTTGAGTAATGAAAACGCATCTGATTGTCTCTTTTGTTCTGTTTTCGTTTTTACTTTCTTTCCCTCTCCCTAAAGCAACAGTCCTCGGATTTCTGGAATTACACTGCCTATAAACTATATCCGTCTCTGTACATATGTAGTTTTCATTCAGTTTCATGAAGTTTGTGTTCAAAAGTAAACTTATGAGGCCAGTTGTACAACCAAAACATGTTTCACCA
>NC_091551.1:35346452-35348952 GCF_042767895.1 Penaeus vannamei | reverse complement strand
GTTTGTACAGACTTCAAAGTATAAAATGTCTTTTTACTCTTTCTTTTTTTCTTTCTTTCTTTTTTACTTTATTCATTTTCCCCATTTTCCTTTTTTATTATAATTATTTCTTTACTCTTGTTTTTTTTCATTTCTTTTTCCTGTCTGTACTGAGAATATTGATAAAAATGATGTGATAATGAGATAAGATAATGATAAAGGTAATGATGATGATAACAATGAATGATACATACATATATGAAACAAGACAGTAACAATAAAGATGTAAATTAGTACAAAATGAATTTAAATAAATGTATAATTTCTGTAAAGATATTCATAATTAAAAGGTATTCAAAATTAAAAGAAAGTAGAAACCGTTGAAATTTATCTTCTGAAGACAATGAGAAAGACAAAGAGTTAAATGGTCCTACTTCTTTATTCTTCTTAATAGTGGTTCCCATTTTTTTTCTTTTTTTTTTTTCTTCCTTTCATTTTTTCTTTTTTTTACGTTTTTTTTTTCCTTTCTTTTTTCCTCGTTCAAGGAGGGGGTCCCTCCTTGAACCTGTAATACACCCTCGATCCTGCAGTATCTTTTTTTTTTTTTTTTTTTTTTTTTTTTAGGCTAGGATCGGGAGACCAAAAAAATATTCGGTGTTCTGTACGGGTTGTACTCACCTGAGCGTAAGATAATATTCCTTAAAAATATTTCTAGTATAATCTACAAGATAATGCTGACGAACGGCTTGGAAATTAGCCTACAATATTTTTCCCACAAGGCTTCGCGACCTGCTGACCCTCCGCGATCCCCTTTAAGGAATCTGAACCGACATATGATTCTTATTGTCCTCATTCTCTCGGCCGTGAAGATAACACTCCGAAAGATTAAAGCAAGGATCCTGATGGAAACCATACGGCGTTTATTTCTATCTTATTTTATTATTATTATCATTATTATTATTACTTTTTTTAATCGTCAAAATGTAAAAGGCGAGCTGTCAAACGCCATGAACAAAGATATGGTATAATTAGGAAATATGAAGATTTAAGATGACAGCTTTTAAGATATTAAACCGACGTTGATCAGTTGCATTACGTCAACAACGATGCAAGGATGTTCTGCTCTTATTCCATAAAAATCTTTTACTCATCTTTAAAGTGTTTTACTCATTCATTCGAGGACTATAAAAACACATAAGCCAAGTGGGAAAGTGGTTTCTGTAATGTTATCCGTGTTGGCACAGTTAAAGGGGAAATGATAATGTATATAGGAATAATGACAACAGGAAGTAACACTGCAGACACCATTACCGGAAATCCTGTTCTTTTCGCCGATTGTTGAATGTAAGCGTTTATTTCCCCTTAGAAACGAGCCAGGATTCCTTTAAATAAATCAGGACAAGCGATAGGCATCTTCACGAGGTGTGATGTTCTTTTACGTAGCAAATAATCAAATGTTTAACGTATTCACTGCCGAATGCCTATAGCAGTAGTTCCTGACCTTGTGACTACCACGCCTGCTCTAGGAATCTGCCCTTCCCCGCTCGCCCCTCTTGCATCCATGAATAAAATTCCTTCCCAGATTTTAAAGAAAATAAAAAAGAAATATGTTCTTAGTCTTTTCATTGATTATGAATTATTCATACTATTATTCCATTTCTCATTATTTAAATAACAAATATGACTAGATAAACTCCTGGAAATTACTGACGCCCCCCTAGGAGAGAGCACCCCCCCCCCTTCTGGTTAAGAAATACTGGACTATAGCGGTCGAGTAAATGAAAAATCAGAAGCCATTGTATTTCTCAGAAGACTAAGATTTTTACTGATAGATGTGTAAATAAGCTATCTAATGTAAGACTTTAACATCACAAGTATTTACAGCCTTTTCTTATTTCTCTGAAGAATCAAACATATTGCCATATACTTTTTTAAACTGCACTTTGTCAAACATTCGCTCGCCAGAGTATTTCATCTTTCGCAGGGAAATGAGATACAGAAAGATACATAAATTAATAAATCATACGGAAATTATATATTCTGCTGTGAAGACTACGATGGTGTCATCAGTATTGTTGCTCCGAGCGTCTTTCCTTCATTTACTACTGTCGTTATTTTTATAATCTATGTTATCACCACTATCATCAGAGTTTTTGTTAGTATCAGAGATTATGAAACAAAATTACAGGAGTTAGTGTTTATTATGAATAGTTACCATTATTATAATATTCATTAGTATTGTAATTGTAATTAGTGTTATCATTATCCATTATCATTAATATCATAATTCTTCTCAGTGGTATCAATTTTCACATTACTATGACCACTATCATTATCGCTAAACTATTATTTTCCTAGATGTTATGATCAATAGTAACATTTATGCTTTCCCTCCTATTTATTTTATTTCATTTTTTTAACGTTTCTTTCAAACGGTTCATAATGATATTGTTACAATGTTGAAAAACGGAAGTAAACCAGCAAAAGATGATGTCAATTCACAAATCATTGGTCAAGCACT
>NC_091551.1:35316531-35318452 GCF_042767895.1 Penaeus vannamei | reverse complement strand
AGTCGTTATGGTTTTGATTTTGTAGAGATTTATTATTTATTTTACGGTTTATATGTAAATGTATATGCGCGAGCGCGCATCATCTTTTACACGGTGTATTTATAAATCATCATTATCATCATTGTTATTATGATCATCATTAAATATTGTTATTTCTAACATCATGAGTATTATCATTATCTTATCATCACCATTATAATTATCATTTATGATCATTCGCATTATAAGAATTATCATCGTAATCATTACTATTTCTATTACCAACACCATTAACATCATCACTAACATTAGCAGCAGCATCGCCACCCTTTTTTTTCTTCTTTTTTTTTGTGTGAAACTAATCCCATTCATCTTTTTTATATAGATACCACGCAAGGCCAGCAAAAAAACAAAACAAAACAAAACAAAAAAGACTTGACGTAACCATGACGTAATGCTTGTGGACATAATCCTTTTTTACAGAGAAAAACGTTAAGATTATGCCTCGTACCGAGTTGGATATTGTCGGAGAGAGATCTATCAAAATGCTTTAATTTCTGGATTGTACAGTGGTAAGCAAACTCTCGTGATAAAAGTCACGTTATTTCATGGAACACTCAGTTAAGTATTCTTACCATTAAAGTCAAACGAATGTTTTCTAATTTACAAAATATGATTAATCTCAGTATCATACATTTGTGTTTAAACATGTGAAGAATTGACAATGTACTCATCCTGTAAATCGTGTCTACAATCGCCTCATTGTAAAGAAACACCTGTTCATAGTTTTATTAAGCAATATGTAATACAATATATATATGTGTGTGTGTGTGTGTGTGTGTGTGTGTGTGTGTGTGTGTGTGTGTGTGTGTGTGTGTGTGTGTGTGTCTGTGTGTGTGTGTGTGTGTGTGTGTGTGTGTGTGTGTGTGTGTGTGTGTGAAAAAAGGTAGACTCTCAGGACCTTTCATAAAACTAATCTTGATGGAGATTTTCCGTGCCTTACAAGCAAAGTCCCTATCACACCAGCACTTTCTCCGGCAACTTTTGCGCTTCCGAATGAACTCTCCGCATGAAAATCGACTGATCTTTCCACATCACCAAGGCAGCAAACATTGCCCATGTAAACAAACAAACATGACGCTATCGGAGTGAGGTCCCGGGAATCACACGAACATTCTCATACATAGTACGTTATTTATAGTACGTTATTTCATAGAAATATGGTTTCCTGTATATAAAAATGTTCTAAAATATTAGCTCATGTTTATATTCACTCACTTACCAATAAAAAAAAAAAAAAAAAAAAAAAAAAACGCTGTATAGATCCTCCGTAGCACAAGATCAAGACGGTCGTCCGCGAGGTGTTCCGTTTGTAAACGATAAAATTGACCGAAAAGGTGCTAGTGTGAAAGGGCCTTAACTATGAGAGAATGATTGTTGCACAGGAAACTATGTAGAAATATTGTTATGAATAACCAGTTTACTTCAAATTAGCTTTCCTTTTTTTTCTTTTTTTTTAAGATGGGAACTCCTATGCATTACATCAAGGACGAATTGCCTACTGAAAAAAGTCAGGCAAATTGTTCGGTATCATGTCAGTTAAATTTTCGAGGAATGTATCGCTCACAAACTGTTTACACTAAACTGGCATCATTGCAGCCTTGTCATTTCCACTAAAATTATATGTGGCAAAGCATTTTACTGATATTTACCCTTATATTACTCTTATGGTTCAATAGTATATAATACGATATGGCAATTTAGAATAAACTTGCTACACCAAAATGCATAATAAATACCAGAGACTGGCATTGTATTTCATTTCCTTTCTTTTCTCTTTCTTTTTGGTATTTCTAATTGTAGTAGTTGTAGTAGTAGTAAGAGTAGTAACAAGTGGTAGTTGATAACAATAAATAATAATATTGATATTAACAATAATGAT
>NC_091551.1:35266531-35271531 GCF_042767895.1 Penaeus vannamei | reverse complement strand
GCAATAATCAAATAAAATGTTAACAATAAAATATAATCAATGTCACTTCATATTCACTTCCTCTGCAGTCACCATTTTCACTTTCACTTTTCTTATACATTTTTTTTCTATGTGGTTCACATAGAGTTCCTACTCTGCAATATCAGCTCTTGAAGATGTAGGATTGTAGCTCTGTCTCTTTGGGTATGAATTCACCGCCTTTAGGAGAGAACATCACATATTGAATAATTGTTCAACATTTAATTCATGCACAAAAACGATTACCTCCTACAACAGTTATAATGCGCCAAGTCAGCATTATATCATAAGCTCAACTTAGATTCCAAAAAAAAAAAAAAAAAAAGATAAACTTATTGACAAAATATTCACCTTTAGGAGTAGTCTATTTACAAATGAGTGGATATTTGTTGCTATGGCCTGACCTCTCTCCAGCGCCACCAGTTCAGCTATCCTCACATACTCCCGCCCAAGCACCTCGTCACCTTCTACGCGCGCCTTTCACTCACATACATACGCACATACACCTTCACCATCACACACAGGCCGTCAGTGCTTAAATATGCATTGTTTTTTCTTTGAATATTGTTCAATAATGTATGCGTAGCCTATTCATGCAAAAATAATCGAAGAGACCCTCTGGTATCCCCCCAAATCCCATAGCAACGCCCTTGGAAACGAAGATGCAAAACTCGGCGGTCTTCGGCAATCCCCGGTTGTGACGTCATTCCCAGGACTAGGGAGAATCTTGTTGAATAGCGTGATACACACAGTGCACCGCGAGTCAAGGATATCATGTACTTTGCCTGAAACACTTCAAGTCCGATTGCTTTGCGAACAGAATGGCTTACGACATGGGATTTGCAAAACGGTAGACCATTTCCAATTTATATTTGTCATGATCACAACAGCGCAAAACAAACTCTGAAAAAGCGCTTTTGCTTGGCGGCGTAGCAAACATTCATTGCGTGGGTACGACACAGTGTGCCGACTGCATTGCAAGTGTGCATGCATTTCTACACAGAGGTAAGGTAGGTACACCTCAAAAAGCACAACACAAATAAATACCGATGCCCCTCCACTCGCGAATGGATGTAGGCCTGCGCCACGGGTGCAGACAAGAGATAGCTCAGCCTGCAGAAATTTTCTACCATACAGAAGCGGAATCACACGTTCAACTATAAAAAATAATTTAGAAAATTACCATTCATTCAATCTCTTTGAGTCTCGACGCCACTCCATGTCTGGCTGGTTTGGCACAACTTTCACGACATCCACAGCGTCGGGCTCGTGCATGTACGGTCCAACAACCATCAACCCTTGATATTCCTCTTCTTCCAACTCTTCGAAGACGTGGGCATCCTCTGGAGAACTTATACCAATGTCCTCGTCGGAATAATCCGATGAAACTTCACAACCGCTGTAGTCTTGTAGTGAGTCCGCCATGTACAATGTACTGAATGCAGAGTAATGCTGTGATCGTGTTCTGGAATTGACGTCACACATCCGGGTTCCGGATTTTCGCGGTAAAATATAACGACTTTTTTCAGATTTCCATTTTTACTCTTATTAGAGAGATGGTTTGTGAGCTAATTCTCCCTTTTTAAAATTTTCAGTTATTACTTCACATAAACCCTTTAAACCTGTGGTTGTGTGCTTGACAATATATATATATATATATATATATATATATATGTGTGTGTGTGTGTGTGTGTGTGTGTGTGTGTGTGTGTGTGTGTGTGTGTGTGTGAGTGTGTGTGTGTGTGTGTGTGTGTATGTATGTATGTATATATATACATAAATATATGTGTGTGTGTGTGTGTATGTATGTATATATACATAAATATATACATACATACATATATGTAATACATATGTATATATATATATGTATATATATTTATATATATATATATATATATATATATATATATATATATATATATATATATATATATATGACATCTTCCGTATATAAATAGACGGATTTACTAACAGACACAGAGGATGAAACTGCAACATCTCCCCCCATCACCAACCCCAGATGCATGCATCGTTTATAAAACGTTTCAACATGGCAACATTTTTGGCTTGACATTTCCTCCATTCACTGAACAGGCAGACGAGCGCTCTCATTCAAAAACTTTATTGCCGATCAACTCAATTCTCATCAGTAACCGCCGAAAACGTTTAATAATTCTTCATTTCATGTGATTTCGATGAGAGAAAAAATAAAACACACCAATAGCATCCCTCATCATGTGATTCCTATTCACTCTTACTCATCTTTCATTCATAACCTTCCGACACACCAGACGTGCTTATCTTTACCGTTGTCAACAGAAAACCTCGTCCCTAAACACCTGCGGCTGATTCACGTCAAATCTCCTTTCCTCCTTCCGTCGCATGCGTGTGATTTTGTTTCAGAAATAGAGTCTGTGAGCAGCTGTGTTCAGAGAGGTGTAATGGGTCGTTATTCTAAGCGCCGGAGAGACAGAGCTTTTGCGTCACGGTTAGCAGTCCCGTTTGCAAGAAACTTCTACTACTGCTAATCTCAGTGGGAGTGATCGGTGTATAGGGGCTTCCTGGTTTACAGAGTGAGCGAGAGGAGGAGAAGAAGAGAGAGAGAAGTGGAGAGGGAGATAGAAAGTGAGGAGAAAGAGAGAAAGAAAGAGATAGAAAGTGAGGAGAAAGAGAGAAAGAAAGAGATAGAAAGTGAGGAGAAAGAGAGAAAGAGAGAAAGTGAGGAGAAAGAGAGAAAGAAAGATAGAAAGTGAGAGAGAGAGAGAAGCCAGCAGGACAGCTCTCCGACACGGGTCTCACCCAAAGGCGCGCTTCCCTCCCTCGCTCCGCCTCCCCGACGCCCTCCTCGCGCACAGCTCGGCTTCCCGGGAGAGGCTCCTCTATCTCATTACCGACGGCGCCGCTCCTTTGCCTTATTCTCTAAATTGCGGCCGTAATGAAGCCTGGCGGATGAAGTGCGTTGCGCAGCGGGGGCGAGGGTCGGGGGGGGGGGGGGGGGAGGCGCGGGCGGGCTGGAGGCGCCGCCCCACGCTCGCACGGACACGTGAGCGCATTCGGTGCTTACATAAGAAGTAGGCTTGCAGTATGCGTGTGTGTGTGTGGATGGGTGGGGGTTGCATACGTGTGTGTGTGTGTGTGTGTATGTGCGTGTGTGTGTGTAGGTGGGTGCATGTATGTGTGCGTGTTTCCTTACCTACACATTCTTTTTACTATTTCAGTAACGTCTCACGACCTTTTTTCTTGCCCTTTTCTATTAGATTGTCGATCTCTCGGTTTTTATTCCTGTTTTTCTTAGTTAATTCCTGGCTGGCAGGCAATTATTTTCTTTTATTCTGTTGACGTTTTTCGTCAGTATTCATTTCTGACAAGATCTTTTTTCAACTGGGTTTCCCTTTTTCTCTCTCTCTCTTTCCTTGCCTCTTTTAGATATATTTTTGTTTATCTGTCTACGTTTTTAATGCTTGTTGTCGATATTTTTCCGTAATATTCTCGAGCCATAATCACTTTTAAGCCCTCTCGCTCTCTGCCTAATGACTCATCTCTCTCTTCTCCCTGTTGCCTGCCTGTCTGACTGTCTATCTATCGGGATATTTACGAATCTATCTGCAGTTATCTTATAGTTATCTCCTTTGCTTATCATAGATTCTACTTTCGAGGAGGTTCTTGTACCTTTCTCTTCCGTTATATCCATCATTATCAATTACATTTTCTCCTCTTGTGCAAGCCCTGTCGATCATTCTAGAAGTTTCCCCATTTCTCATCAGTCTCCATGGCAACCGCTTCTCATTCCTGAATCATTCCATCTGCCGGTCATCCAGATAAACCAATATTCACATATTCCCTTTATTCTTTTCTGTCTCCTGTCTGTCCTCTCCGCCTGGCTCTCA
The DNA here is from genome assembly GCF_042767895.1 of Penaeus vannamei. Classification (NCBI taxonomy): domain Eukaryota; kingdom Metazoa; phylum Arthropoda; class Malacostraca; order Decapoda; family Penaeidae; genus Penaeus; species Penaeus vannamei. Next base: position 35,267,623 of record NC_091551.1, on the reverse strand, counting down.
CTCTCCATATATATATATATATATATATATATATATATATATATATATATATATATATATATATATATATATATATATATGTATATATATATATATATATATATAACATAAATATCATATTATATGTGTGTGTGGGGGGGGGTGTATGTATGTATATGTATGTGTATTTTATGAACACATTGTAATATACAGAAGAATGAAAATGTTACAATAAGAGATGCAATTGAATCATAATGCTTCAGAGTCCCCCAAGAGACCCTTATGAAAAAACAAATTAACGGAAATGGACAAAATAATTGAAATTTTACCAGATTACAGCGAGTTAAAAAGATAATAAGCGCCAGAGCTGAGTCAGGTCCCAGGAGGAGGATCAAGGTCAAAGACTTTAGGGAAGGCATTGCACTCTAAACACAAGTAAGGTCATCGGAGCCCCCCTGACCAGCACTTTGGTTGAAATGAGGCAATTTTCTAATTAAATTTCTTAAGAGAATCTAAAATATTTTCTCTCGAATGAAATCGCAGCTTTTATTTCATTTTCGTCGTTCACTCATATCTATCTTTTATTTCCAGTAAATCTGAAAAACTTCATCCCGTAATTGAATGAAATACTTTTTTCATCCTCTACCGAAACGAACATATTTATGCTCATCAGTTCTATTTCGCCTGTTCAAGGATAATGGATGGTATATATATTTATATATATATATATATATATATATATATATATATATATATATATATATATACATATATATGTATATATATATAATATATATATATATATAATATATATATATATATATATATATATATATATATATATATATATATATATATATATATATACCAAGATTAAGAGGAAAAAAACAAGGACTTGATATTCATGAAGCTTAGTCTGCTCGCCAAGGGAAATCCTTACAGGATGACAAGCACAGGATGCATCTGCTCCAAGCGGTTATTATATGTAATTAAGGGAAGGTAGGAAAGGCAAGCAGGTGGTTAGGCGAACACAAACAGCAGTGCTTGTAATCTGATGTAAATCATATAAATGGGAATATATAAAAACATCTGGTATTAAGAACCGCATAGATA
>NC_091551.1:35218514-35228514 GCF_042767895.1 Penaeus vannamei | reverse complement strand
AGCCCTTTTATCTGTAGGAATAGCATCTTTATTTATTATCTAGATCATGCATTTTATTATAAATAAAACTTAATATATGTCAGCTACAAATATCTAAAATTCATGCAACTTGACATACGGACAAGACTCGACGAGCCAGAACTCGTAAACAAACATTTCGCAGCATTTCCTTCTCTCATTTTTTCTTTCTTATCTTATGTGCCTCTCTTCCGCATTCTTCTCCTCCCCTTTCCCCTTTCTCCTTTACATAATGGCATCTGTTTCTCTTCTGCCATAGCTTCCATGTCATAACAGAGCCATTTGTGGCATTTTCCGACCTTCAGAAATATTCCTTTGTTTTCAGACTTCCTTCAGTTGCCACCTAGTCTTTCGCCGTTTTCTTCATTCTTTTATTCTATTTTGATCGAAATCTTGTCTTTTGGAGGGACAGGAAAATAGCCTATTAATCTGAAAGTGAAAATCCGACTTTGTTACCTTTTTATGATAAGCATCATTGTTGTTATCATTATCATTACTATTCGGTTTATCAATACTATGATATCATATCCACTTTTAATAACCATATTCGGTGTTATAATTACCTTTGATATCCCAATTCATACCATCAATATTATCATTATACTGGTCAGCCTTATCATCCTCATCAGTTTAATGAATGAAAGCAGTGATAGCATCTTACTCTAGATTTCCACTTTTGACCTAAAAGAAAAAAAAATACCTGCCGGATTTTTTCCCCGTAAACAGCTGATGTTGTGAGTCCCCAGCGCAGGCATCTCTCTAATCAACGTTCACATCGCTTTTGAACGACGTTGAGTGAGCTTAATTGGCTTAAGAAATATATATCAAAAATTGAAAATAAAGTTATACTAAAACAAATTGAAGAAAATAGTTATCTAAAAAAAATATATGAAAATAAAGTTATATAAAAATGAAGAAAATACAAGTTATATAGGGTAATAAGATTAACAACAACAAAAATAATTTTATAAAAAAGAAAAGTTTCTACAGGATAAATGACAAGACATGAAAAAATCAAATAGGGGAATAAGACGAATCAAATATAACATTGATATATTAATAACAAAAAATATATATTAACCCAAAATTATACATAAATCAATAGCAAAAAATATCAATAAATAATTAACAAAAAATGATAATTAAATATATCTATTCAGGGAGATAAGCTTCCACTCCTTACATGTCGCCGGGCGGAAGCGCGACCCTGAGGAGGGGCAGGATATGAGAGGGGAGGGGGGGAGGGGGGCATAAAGGGAGGAAAGGAGAGAATAGCGGGGGGGTGGAGGGTGGAGGGTGGAGGGGGGTAGGGTATATAGGGAGGAAAGGAGAGAATAGCGGGGGGGGTGGAGGGGGGAGGGTATAAAGGGAATATGAGGGGGGAGGGGGGTGGAGGGTGGAGGGGGGTGGGGTATAAAGGGAGGAAAGGAGAGAATAGGGGGGGGGGTGGAAGGTCGCACTGACAGGGGAGGGAGAGAGCGCTGAGGGAGGGAACGAGAGGAAGGGGCAAAGGGAAGGAGGCGCAGACCAAGGGAGAGTCAGATGTGTGTGTAAGCTTGTATATATATACATATATTTGTGTATACATGTGTGTACATATGAATATGTGTGTGTGTGAATGTAAATATGTATGTGTTTGTTTGTTTATTTGCATGTGAGTGTGAGTGTGCGTATGTGTGTGCGTAAGATTGTCGCGGGGGGGGGTGAGATGAAAGGAGCCGATAACGATTATGATAATTATGATTATAATTATGACATATGATAATTTCAATAATGATAATGATAATAACTACACTAATAGTAATAAGGATAATATTACTATTAATATGATTACTATCGTTATCATTCTAGACATCATTATCATTTCTGTTAATATTAACTTTATCATTATAACCATGATTTTTGTTATCATCATTATCATAAGTATCATCATTGTCATTATTATTATTAGTAGAAGTAGTATCATTACTATTATTGTTATTAGCATTATTAGTAATAGAAGTAGTAGTATTAGAAAAAGCATTATCATTATAAGGATAATAATAATGATGACAATAATATTAATACTCTTTATATGAATAATGATAATAGTAATGATGAGCATAATGAGGATTATTATGGTGATAATAGTAATGATAACAATGATCATGATATTACTAATGGTAATAGTGATGATGATATGAATATGAAAATGTTAGTATTAATGATCATATCATTATCAATATCCTTATTGATATTGATATTAGTATTATTACCTCCACAAAGGAGGTTATGTTTTCGGTAGCGTTGGTTAAGTTGCTTGTTTGTTTGTTTGTTAGCAGGATAAGAGAGTTATAAACAGAGGTCTGTCTTAGTCCAATCTAAATGCCATTAAATTTTGGTGGTAATCCGAACCATGGTCCGGATCCTGCCCTGGATATTTTTTTTTTTTTTTTTAGCAGGGGTATGTCTAAGCGTATCTTAGATGCCATTAAATTTTGGCGGTAATCCAGATAAGGATTCGGATGCAGATTTTTTTTTTTTTTTTTAAGGATTCATTAGCACTGCGAGATAAGGCAACACGGCCGTCGCCAGTGTTCTTGGAAAACGGGTGAATTTTATGCCTTTCATCAAGTGTGAATATTTTTTATTGCATCGGTGACCATATTGCCTTGGCGGAGGTATGCGTTTGCTGAGTGCTTCTTGTTTCTGATATTACCATCATTATTTTCGTTATTATCCTTATCATGGTTATTATTACTATTACTATTGTTATCATCATTAAATCATTATTATAAAAATAATTGTTATCACTATTACCATTACTATTGTTATTATTATCATTATTATATATCATAATTATTATTGTTATTATTGTTGTTGTTGTTGTTGTTGTTATTATTACTATTATTATTATCATTACTATTATTGTTATCATTATCTTCATTACTAGAAGTAGTAGTAGTAGCTGTTCAATGATGATACTGATAATAAGAAAAATGATAATAATGATAATGGTAATGATGGAAATAATGGAATTCATAACAATGATAATAATCATAATAATAATGATAATTATAACAATATTGATAATAATGATAATGATAATAGTCAAGATAATAACAAGAATAAAAGCAACAGCACTAACAATAACCATAAAAGTAATGATATAATAATAATAATAATAATAATAACAATAATAGCGAAAACAAGAATAGTAATGATAGTGACAATTATCATTATTGTAATCATTATTATCATTATCGTTATTATGACAATAACGATAACACTCATAACAATAATAGTAATATTAATAATAACAATTATCATTATTATAATGAAAAAGATAACACTAATAATAACAATGATAATAATAATGATAATGCTAACAACAATAAGAATAATATCAATAACAAACATAATGATTATAATAACAATGATAATAATGATAACAGTAATAATAATAGTATGCCTGATGATAATAACTATAATGAGAATAATTGATAATAATGAGAATAATATCAACAATTATGATAATAATAGTAGCAATAATAAAAATAATAACAATAACGATAATAACAATAATAATGACAACGACGGTAATGATGACGATGATAGTAATAATGATAATAATGATAACAATAATAATAATAATAGTAATAATAATGATGCCAATAATTAAAAACAATGATAATTATGATAATGATGATATTGATAATAGTAACAATGATATTAATGATAGTAATAACAGTGATAGTAATAATATTCATGATTATCATTATTATTGTTATCATTCTAATAAACACAATGGTAATAATAATAATAGTAATGATGATAATAATAATGATTATTATAATAATGATAATAACAATAAAAACATTAATAATGATAATAATGATGATGATTATAATAGCAGTAGTAATAATAATAATAGTAGCAATAATAATAACAATAATAATGATAATAATAATAATGATGATGATCATAATAGCAGTAGTAATAATAATAATAGTAGCAATAATAATAACAATAATAATGATAATAATAATAATGATAATAATAATAATAATAATAATAATAATAATAATAATAATAATAATAATAATAATAATAATAATAATAATAATAATAATAATAATAATAATGATAAAATACTAATAAGTATAATGGTTATAATAATAGCAATAATGATAATGACCATCTTGATAATGACAAGGATAATGATGATAATGATAAATACAATAATAATAATAACAACAATAGTAATAACTTGGATTATAACAATAATAATTATGATTATTATTATCATCATTATCCTTATTATTATCCTTATTATCATTATTATTATTATTATTATTATTATTATCATTATCATTATCATTATCATAATTATCATTATGATTATTATTGTTACTATTATTATCATTATTATTATTATAATTATTATTATGATTATTATTATTATTAAATTAAAAATGATAATAATAATGAAAATAATTATAATAATAGTTATTATCATGATAATGATAATGACAAAGATGATAGTAATAACAGTAATGATAATGATGATAATGATGATAACAATAAGAAGAGTATTAATATTAATAACGGCATTAACATTGCTAATGATAATTATGATAATAATGGTAATAATAGTAATAATAATAAGAGTAATGATAATATTGATTAATGATGATGAAAGTGATCGTTATACTGTGTTAACAGTGATGGGAATAATGATGCTAACAGAATGGTAAAAAACAATGATAATTGCATTGATAATATCAATGATGAAAATTATTAAAACAATAAAAGTAACGATAACTGTGATAATACTTGAACATAGTAGCATGAGCACGAAATTGACAAATAAACGAACATATGATATTCGAAATGTGAAGACACGAGCACGCACATAAAGTCAATTAAAGGAATTTCAAACTATCAAAGGTATCTGCATTAAAACTGCTACAGAATCAATACGCACCCTCTTCACTTCCATCTTTAGTCACACTTAATTAAATCATGTCCGCTTGGCCAGACCCTTCACAAAGAAATCGTTTTCCGGAGTCTCGGCTTCGCAAATCAACGGGCCTAAAAGCGCGGCTGCTCAAAACGTCAACACGAACGCCAGCTCGGATTCACGAACGCGAGGTCGGATTCACGAACGCTCCAGATCGATACCGGAGACGGGAAACCAATTAGCGCGTGTCACTATCAGAGATAACAAACTTTTGATAAAAATAGAGATGTGAAATCGAGATAGATAAACAGAAGCGAGAGAGGGGGAGGGAGGAGAGAACGAGAGAAAGAGAGAGAGAGAGCGAGAGAGAGAAAGATAGACAGAGAAAGATAGACAGAGACAAACTGACGGACAGACGGACAGATACACACGGCAAAGGATGGGGAGGAAAGAGAACAAGAAAGGATAATAAGAGAGAAAGGACGGAAAAACAGAGGCAGGGAAAGGAGAAAGACTAAAAGATAAAAATGAAATGTTGGTACGTGCTGCAAAGAGAGATAAGGAAGGCAGGAAGAAATGAAAGACGAAAATAAAAAATAAAGGAAACGAATGCCACAAAAGCGACAGACCGATAAATAGATAGTCATGCAATAAAAGTGAAACACGCGAGTGCTTTGAAGGCAGGAGACGCCCGGCATCCAAAGAAGCCCTGGCTTTGATCTGAGAAGGAAGGGCTGTTTACCTCCGTCGATGGCGCAGAACGGTTTAATTTCATTCTATGTCACTTTTCCTGTTCGAGGCGCAGTATGCAGGCTTTCTTTTCCCTTGTTATTCATCCTTATGCTTAATGCCTTTTTTACCTTTTTTCTTTGCTTTCTCCCCCTTTTCAATTTACCTTAAAATAAGAGAGGAAGTAATGTAAAGTTTTCGCTAAAAAATAATATAAAATAAAATCTAAGTTGTAATATATATAAGACAAATAAACATGCGCATAGCATAAGAGAATGTGAAGAAATGGATAGTGAATAACACATTAAGAGAAATGAGCATATGTAATAACTGAAAAAACAGGAAAAAAATGAGAAGCTCTAACACGGTCTCATTTACCTCGCGCAGCCAGGTCATTTTCCCTTCCCTTTCCTTTTTCTTTTCCTCATCCGACAGGGCCTCGCTGAAGGGAAATGTTTTCACATATGTGTTCTACTCTCACCCGAATGAAAATTGCTAATGCATTATTGATGTCTGTCGAATAATGGATCAAAGATTTAAGTCTTATTTTCTCTCTGTTCTCTCTCTCTCTCTCTCTCTCTCTCTCTCTCTCTCTCTCTCTCTCTCTCTCTCTCTCTCTCTCTCTCTCTCTCTTTCTCTCTCTTTCAATCTCTCTCTCTCTCTCAATCTCTCTCTCTCTCAATCTCTCTCTCTCTCTCTATCTATCTATCTATCTATCTATCTATCTATCTATCTATCTATCTATCTATCTATCTATCTATCTATCTATCTATCTATCATAAGCTCTCGGCATGGTAAAAACCAGTGACTATTTCCTCCTAAAGGGGCAGTCACACTAGCCTATTCTGCCCAGGGATCCCAAGACAGAACGGGACGCTTCCCAAAATGTAGTGGGATCCGAGATGAAAATCCTTAGCCAGCACGGAACTGCTGCGTCGGTATGTCATGCCTAGCTAGACCAGGAAGAAATATTGCCGAAACAAAAACTAAAATATTATTACTGGTGAGCTCACTACTTAACATTATTTAAAATATTGTATATATAAATATATATATATATATATATATATATATATATATATATATATATCTGTATATATATGTATATAGATATATATAAATATATATGTATATATATATATATATATATATATATATATATATATATATGTATATATATATATATATACATATATATATATATATATATATTTTTTTTTTTTTTTTTTTTTTTTTTTTTTTTTTTTTTTTTTTTTTTTAGGACAAATCAGATAAACATCAACCCACCCAACATGCCAAAGACATAGAGGTCTCTTCAGAAGTTATTTACACCTTTTTGGATAAAAAGAGAGCCAAAAAGCCGTGGAACATCAGTCAGAGGTATTATAAAAGCAGGAACCTGAAAAACACGTTAATGGATGAAATGGGCAAGGAACTTCATGAACGTTGTGAGCGCTGGACTGGGAGGATGGTTCTCCCCGAGGGGCTGCTGTGTGTAGTGTGACCAATCCCAAGCTGTATGCGACCAGACTTTGGCGAGGCTCTCTAGGGATCCCAAGACAAAGAAGACTAGTGTGACCGTCGCTTGAGGGTTCATGTTGGTACGGTGTCAAGTCTACCTTATAAAGGTAGAAACCATGAGATAGATATAAAGGCTATTCAAGAATGGAGAACTGGGACACAATGGGATGTCTCTCATGAACATCGTCTAAAATTCTGGGTTTGGTTCATAGCATAATTACAACTTCCCCTCCAATTCACATTTTAGTTTCCGAATTTGAGTAAAAATCAAAGTTCCTAGGATTGTGCCTAATTTATCTTTCTCAGAAAAGTTTGCCCTCATTTTGTTCCTTCTTCATTTTCTCTAATATATATGTATAAAAGTAAATGGAAATGCAGTTTGACTGTACGAATCAATGTTTCATTCTCTTGTTATCATGTTTCGGTTTGCTTATATTGATCAATATCTAATCAAAAGTTTCGTGACGTATTTCTTTGTCAATGAACTGTCTAAACGATAATTTTGTCAATCGCATTACCAATAAATATTTCCTATGACATAATAGTCGCCTTTTTGTCATTCTGGACCACTTTCCTCCATTTTTAAAAGGTCACATGTGGTCCGGGAGCCACCGGTTGGACACCTCTGGCTCGAGACGCCACGAGAGGGAATCTGAGGAGAAAACTGGAATGGAACGAAGCAGAGGAAGATTTATAGGGAGATTCTCTTCATAAGAAGAATGAGGGAAAGAAAAGTGGGTGAAACGAGGAAGCGAGAGAGAGACGGCGTGAGAGAGAGCGAGAGAGAGAGAGAGAGAGAGAGAGAGAGAGAGAGAGAGAGAGAGAGAGAGAGAGAGAGAGAGAGAGAGAGACAGAGTGAGGGAAAGAGAGAGATTGAGAGAAAGAGAGAGAGTGAGTGAGAGAGAAAGAGAGCGAGTGAGAGAGAAAGACAGAGTGAGGGAAAGAGAAAGAGAGAGAAACAGACAGACAGAGTGAGAGGAAGAGAGAGTGAGAGAGAGACAGGGACAGAGAGAAGCAGACAGACAGTGGGAGAGAGACTGACAGATATAAAGACAGATAAAAATAAAGAGAGGAAGAAGAAATGAATGTTAGGGCAAATAAGAGACAATCATTCATTGCTCATTCGATATATCATTATCAATAATGACATATCATTATACCAATAATAACTGGTAATAAATGGCATTAATCATTAATCAAACAGAAACATTAAAGATGCCACAATCAGCCACAACTGATGAACGATAAACAATTAAATACAGAACGATAATAGATGACTTAATTGATCCTCAACCACTGGCCGCATCAAGACGCCTCATCCCTCAGCCCTAATCGACCGACGCCCAGAGATCGCAGTATTAAGGGGAGGCCATTAAGGGTTATTATCACACAGCGAAAACTTTTATTCGGGAAGTGAAGTGCGGGTGATAATAATGATCGATGATGCGGCCATTTTTCTCATACTTTTGCACATTCGGTCATTTCTTGGGGAATTTGGACGGTCGGATGTGGCGTATCGTAGTTGATTCGGAAGGGAGGGAAGGAAGGAGGGAAAGGAGAGAGGATGGAAGGGAGGGAGGGAAGGAGGGAAAGGAGAGAGGATGGGAGGAACAGAGGGAAGGACGGAGGGGACGGGAGAGTGGGAGGGAGGGAAGGAGGGAGGGGAAGGGAGGGAGGGGAAGGGAGGGTGGGAGGGAGGGAAAGGGAAGGAGGGAAGAAGGGGCGCAGGGACAGGGGGAAGGAAGGAGGGAACGGAGGTTTGTGAGGGAGGGAGGGAGAGGCTAGAGGGAAGGAAGGAGGGGAAGGGAGACGAAGAAAAAGAGAGAGATCTACACACAGACATATGCATATAGATCCAAACGGAATTTTCTTGTACACCACTTCCGAAAGCTTATTCCAAATTTCAGGCAACGTAACGGATGTTCATTTTTCAGCGAAGAACACGTTATAAATAACCCATTCTGCTACTCTGACTGCTGGATAAGCGCCCGTCGATTCGTAGCGTCCACCCAAAGCGACGGCCATTTCGAGAATTTCACAAGGGAAGGCTTTCAGAATTTCAAAGGACTCCGCTCTCTCTGAGGTCTGTCTGATCCATAAAACTTTGAAGTTGTGGAGGCTGCAGCAACTGGGAAATATCTAAAGAAAGAAACAAAGGACTGGGAAAAGTGCAGAGAATAAAAACGGATAAAGTATCAGGGGCTGTCGGCTTAGAAGAGACAACCGTGTGTGACTGTCTCTTCACGCGCGTGTATGTTGGTTCATTGTTAAAATAATGATAATAATAATCTCAGAAGAATTATGACAGAGCAATACTAATAGTAAAAGTACTGATAAAAATGGCAGCAGTTATAATAAGGTTTTTAAAATACATGAATGGCGGGGCATCAGCGGGAATGCAGAATGTTTTATGTACAAAAATGAAGCCATCCACCGTAGCCCGCGGTCACTTCTTGCGCGGGAAAGAGCTGTTGAAGCTGGCTTATGCTGGGTTTGGAACTGCTCGTCCTGCTCGTCCAGACCAGTTGGACGAGATGTTTTGACCGTTCCGAGCCTTTACTTGTCCATCTCGATCATTTCGGCCTCCTGCGAACCTGGGCGAGAAGGACGAGATGACGTCACAATAGGTTTTGTATGTAAACATTGACAGTTGCAGGAAACCACAAGATATTGGTGGGTAATTTTATGGCCCTTTATTGGTGTTATCAAAGGATATTTTTGTGTTTGTCAGTTACAGTTAAGTTAAATATGCATTAAAGGAGTTACAAAATCTATGCAGCGTGTAAAATA
>NC_091551.1:35196014-35206014 GCF_042767895.1 Penaeus vannamei | reverse complement strand
CATTTAAGAGCGAAATTCTGGCCCGATTTTATTCCCTGATGATTGCGTTGCTCGAATTTGCATATGAGTTCAAAGTGAATTCTTGCCGCTGTGCTCACTGCCGCAAAAAAGGGCATCATGGATTCATTTCCTATGTTATGGATAATGGATTTGTGTTCCAACTGCTGTAGAATGTGTTATCTTTTCTAGTTCGTTTATTTGACTAGTGTTTGTTGTTTTGTTTTTTATTCCTCTTTCTCTTCCTCTTTCCTTAGTATGTTTTTTTTTCCTGCTTTTAGATATAGGTATAAATTCGTTTTATTTTGCCGTTACACATATAACGTAAAATCTAACAAGGGACTTTTTCGATCTGAACCATAATGTCTAAGATCACTAAGAGGAGCCAAAAAGTGATCGATTTCCAATAACTCTCCGCCTGAAAACTGCCAATAGAAAATACTACTAAAGGTTGTTCCGTCGCGCGTGTGTATTTTCGTGGGTATGTGTGCGTGTGTATGTGCGTGAGTATTTCCTCATACGAACATGCTATGTATGGATATGTGTCCGAGAGCTTATCTATTCACCTGTATGCGCACATTCCCTTTTCAAGTGAATCCTCCTCCTCTTCCCTCGGCGCACACACAATGAACGACGGCCTCTCATCCACTTCACTCGACGACCACATAAATCGAGGGAGAGACAACTGCCAGCGAAGGATTTATGTTGCAAGGGGATCCATAGGCCAACATCAGATCCGGCGGAGGCTTAAGCGGGTGATCAATCTTGCTTCTTCCGGATTCTGTTGTTGACAAACAGAGAAAGATTGTATTTTTAGGAAAGGAAAGAAGAGGGGAAGATGTAGGATAATAATTCATATTCGAAATACGAGTGAGAGAGAAAAGAAAGGAGAGAGAGAAAGAGTTGGGAGGAGGAGAAGAGGGAGAGAGAGTGAGAAAGAGAGAGAAAAGAAATATGCAGAGAGAGAATAGAAGGTAGAGAGATAAAGAGAGAGAGGGAGAGAGCGTGTGTGTGTGTGTGAGAGAGACAGAGAGAGAGAGAGAAAGAGGGGGAGGTAGAGAGAGATATAGAGAAAGAAATAAAGAGAGAGATAGAAATAGAGAAAGAGTTAATGAATTCCTTCCCGGAAAGACTTCAACCCAGATATTGGTTACACGTAACTGAATCGCGAGTGTAATAAAGAGAGACACCGAACGAATCTTTTCGAAACGAGACTAAAATGGGATCTTTGCAAAAGCCTGAGATCATTTGTGTCCCACTGGTTTTCGCTTTTTTTTTCCCTTATCTCGGCAATTTTCTCTCCACGTGGTCATTTTGATGACAAAAAATGGCCAGAAAGGTTCTGAAATCATTCATTTTCTTTCGTTTTATTTACAACCTTTTTCTTTCCTTTTCTTTGCGTTTTTTCTTGGGTCATAATTGTCGTGGGAATTTCGCCTCCTGTTGTAAATACGGGGGTTAATTTCTTCTAAATTCCCAGCGATATTCTGGAGGTCTTCCCTAAGGCCCTGACTTTATTTTTTTCTTTTTTCTTCTTGTCTGGAGAAGTCAGTCGGTATAATTGGTATTATCTCCCGGTTAACTCACTGGGAAAATTGCCGTGCGCGTTGTGTGTGTTTGTTTGTCTGTGTGTGTGTATATGTGTGTTTGTTTGTCAGTGTGTGTGTGTGTGTATATGTGTTGTTGTTTTTTTTGTCTCTGTACGTATGTGCGCTTGTGATTGTGTGTTTGTTTGGTAGTTCGAAAGCGTTTGTGTGTGTGTTTGTATGTGTGTGTGTGTGTGTGTGTGTGTATGTGCTGCCATTGAATTGAAAACTATGTAATGTTACGTTGCAAGAAATTTTGTGTAAGAAATCTCTACCTCAGGAATACCGCTAAATCACTTCACCTTTTAATTGAAAGAATCTTATGGCCTCTGTATCAGATTAAACGTAGCTGTGATTTCTGAAAAAAAGAAGAAAAAAAAAGAGATGTAAAATTTCATGAAACGGTAAAAGCAACGAAAAGCTTTTGCGCTCATTTTGAAAGAGAGAAAAAAAACTTTTTAACTTCTCATCCTTTCAGTAATTAACTTTTTTGACGAATATCTTTTCAGTTCTCTTCGTTTTCCTTTTTTGAGCTTGTATTACTAACGATCGATTTAAAAGTCGCAAAAGTAAAAATCTATTACGCAGGTATCCTCTTTTTAAAAATAAGCAATTATATGCTTTTTATGGTCTCTTCTCACAGAAAAGAGTGGCGTTTTATTCTAAACTAAAACGTAACCTTTAATCTTGAATATATATATCTTTTTTTCATTCTTAATTTTAGCAATTCTTCATTTAAGTCATCTTCAACAACTTTCTGGCCAAAGGTAAGTATCGCAAATTGCTAAACGCAAACGCAAATTCTCCGTACAGCCTTCCTGTTCCTTTTTGCAGGCTATTCTTAACGCTCAACGAGGGTGTTCAGGAGCTCAGGGAGGAGAGGAAAGAGGTTTACGGCGCTCGTTTTTCAAGGAATATTTTTGCCGAACATTGCATGCGACCGGGAAGGCAGCGCAGGACCCGGAAGTGCACGCTCATGAACGGAGAGAAAAGGATTAAAGTGGTGATGCCTAGCGCTCGCGCCCATGCATTCGCATACACATATAAACCCATACACACAAAAAATATATATGTATACATACATATATACAACATATACATATACACTTTTATATATATATATATATATATATATATATATATATATATATATATATATATATATATATATATATCTGTATTGTGTGTGTGTGTACGTACATATATGTATACTTAAATATATATATATATATATATATATATATATATATATATATATATATATATATATATATATATATATTTATATATATATATGTATATATATATATATATAAATATATATATACATAAATGTGTGCGTGTGTGTGTGTCTACACACACACACACACATACACACACACACACACACACACACAAACACACACACACACACACACACACACATACACACACACATACACACACACATACACACACACACACACACACACACACACACACACACACATACACACACACACATGTATATATACATATGTACATACACCCACACGTACACACACACACACACATATATATATATATATATATATATATATATATATATATATATATATATATATATATATATATATCAACAGATTTCTGTTGAGATCGACATTGGAGAGTCCAAGGGATCTCTACACATAGTTAGGTCGTTTCAATTGTTTTACATTAAAAGGGTTTGGGGGAAGTCAAGGAAATGAACACGGTCTGCCATCCTGGCTCGCCCTCAGACGGGTCCCGAGTTTAAAGACCTTGTTTGTACTCTGAAGTGAAACTTGATTGATAAATAAACGTATGTAAATGTTGGTACCGTAGGAATTAGCGCCATGTGACGGAGGCTATCATTATCATTTTTCTTTTTTAACATAATCATTATCAATTCCATTATTATATTTTATTATTATTGTTATCATCATAATTATTTTTATCATTGTTATCATTATTATCATTGTTAATATATATGTATATGTATATATGCATATGTATATCATCATTATCATCATCACTATCATTATTATTATTATTATCATAATACCAGTGATAACAACAACAGCAATGACAATACTGCAAATTATTGCAACTTAACATTGCAGTAATTCAGCTGCGAAGCCTGGTGACGTCATGATGATTCGAAGATGATGGTGACAATGATTACGGGGATGATGATGATGTTGGTAATGATAATGATGATGCTGATTGTGATGGACGTTTGGTGTCAGCGTTATCCTGGATTTTTGTTTTAGCATTTTCATCATTCTCATTTATACGTGGTGCATAATACAGACAATGATACTGATATGATGATGACCATATTGTTATTATCATTATCGCTGTCAGTAGTTTTAGCATCGTTATCAGTATCATTATCATCATCATTATCATTAACATAATTACTATACTGCTATTACCTTTATTGGTGTGATGGTAAGAATTGTCATCTTTACCATCATTACTTTTGTTACTATGATCAGCTTTGTAGTTATCAGTATTATCAATATTATCATTATTATCATTGTCATCGTCCCGTTTATTACTGTTGTTGATGCCATTATCATTATCATCATATCATTATCATTATTCTCATCTTCATTGTTATCCTTATTTTTGTTGTTGTTATATTTATTAGTGTAGTTATTGTTATTACGATGATAATAACAGTAATAATGCTGGAAATATTGTTACCTGGAAAAGAGCAATCGGAGCACAACAAATCTAGATTCTACATACACGTTTTTCTAATACAAAGATCACCCCCTTTTCGCGTGATCTTCCCAAGTTTTGTCATTATCAGTATCATTATTATTATCATTATCATCATCATCATCCTTTTTATTACTGTTGTTGATGTCATTATCATTATCATCATATCATTATCATCATTAGCATCTTTATTGCTATCCTTATTTTTGTGGTTATTTTTCTTAGTGTTGCTATAAGTAAATATTAATAACTAGAAAAAAGCAGTCAGGAGCACAAGAAATCTAGATTCTAAATACGCGCTTTTCTAATCCCAAAATCCCCCAGCTTTCGCGCGATCTCCCCAAGCAGCGAAGGCGCGGGGAAGCTGCGACGGAAACTCTCACCGGGCCGTCGTCCTCTCGCCCCAAGGCCTCCGCCCGTCGCCAGGCCTCTTCGGGAGGTCCGTCCTCTTGCCGAGAAGCCATCGAATGAGCGAAGAAAATCAAAGGGTTAATTATCAGCGTTGAAGGAGTATTTCATTTTCTTCAGTTTCGGTAGCGGTGGTATATGGTATAAACGTTATTAACATTCGTGATTATTATAATTTTGAAATGGTGATACTGAAATTACAGATGCTAATGACGATATTAAAGACCAAAATGATAAGTATATGAAATAATTGCAATTTTAATTTCACTGATAATTATGAATAATCCAAATCGTGTGAATGTTTTGATTTTTGGATAACGAAGATGAAAAGATATGTAAATGCATAAGTACGTTGCACAGTTGTTGAATATTAATTTGAATGCATGAACGGTTCTCGGCAAAATTGTAGAGAGAAGAAATGACCAGAATTCATGCATAAACTGTTTAAAAGATGACTACAACAATGAGGAAAAATAGGTGTGTGTGTTTTTATTTCAATTCTGTCGAGGTTTGAGCGCCGTGCGAGGCAACCCAGGCAATAGACTCGCCCCAAACGTTCTGAACGGCCGCTAAACTAGTAATGGTGATGGCAGTTTGGATTCCCAGATTGTTTACTATCTCTCTTTACACATTTACCATCACCATATTTATACTTACCACCACAACCATCTTTACCCCAATCCAGCACCACACCACAACCCCACACCCATTTCCTCCACAACTACCAGAACAAATGACCTGTTTATAACCCTCCGCGGCGACCGTTCCCTCCCCGCTCTCCCTTTGTCTTTTTCCCTCATCGCGGCGCAAACACGTCCCGCCCGAGCGCTGTGTTCCCTCGCTCGCATAATGCAGCGGGATGGACGGGCCGCGTGGGAATCCGGATGGCGATTGAGTCTGGCTGGATGCTGCGGGAGTGACGGATGGTGTCTCTGAGGGACGGGCTGAAGGGAGGCAGGTGGCGAGGATGGGGAAGGAGAGGGAGTGTCGGGGAGAGGACGGAAAAGAGAGAGAGAGAGAGAGAGAGAGAGAGAGAGAGAGAGAGCGAGAGAGAGAGAGAGAGAGAGAGAGAGAGAGAGAGAGAGAGAGAGAGAGAGAGAGAGAGAGAGAGAGGGGGAGGGAGAGGGAGGGAGGGAGAGGGAGAGGGAGAGGGAGAGGGAGAGGGAGAGGGAGAGGGAGAGGGAGGGAGGGAGGGAGGGAGAGAGAGAGAAAGGGAGAGAGAGAGAGAGAGAGAGAGAGAGAGAGAGAGAGAGAGAGAGAGAGAGAGAGAGAGAGAAGGGGGGAGGGAGAGGGAGAGAGAGAGAAGGGGGGAGGGAGAGGGAGAGAGAGAGAAGGGGGGAGGGAGAGGGAGAGAGAGAGAAGGGGGGAGGGAGAGGGAGAGAGAGAGAAGGGGGGAGGGAGAGGGAGAGAGAGAGAAGGGGGGAGGGAGAGGGAGAGAGAGAGAAGGAGGGAGGAAGAGGGAGAGAGAGAGAGGGGGGAACCCTCGCACTCGGTGCGAAGACATTCGTGTCCAAATTGACCGAAAATGCGTTTAAATATTTTTTTTAGATTAAACTTCCATCAATGGTATAAGCATCGATATGTTTGTCTTATTGCACTACTATCCACTATAAATTTCTTAAATAACAAGCAACTCAAATTGCCTAATTCCAACTTGGGTCAATGGTGCTTGGATGACCTTACTCCGCCGTCAATCAGTAAAGTTTCCCCAGACACTTCGACCTTGACCCTCCTCCTGAGACCTGATTCAGCTCCTTTTCGTTCTCTCTCTCTAACGCTTTATAATCTTGGCAAATTTCTCTCCAGGTGTCCATTTCGGGCGACCTTTCGTTTGAAGATGAACTCGTGGAGAGTTCGAGACGTAACGTTGTATCTTCATTTCTTATTGCTACTGCTTATCCCTCTCAAAGTTGTGTACGTTACTATATTTGTGGCCGTGTTCATATATATACATGCATATCATATATATAATAGATATTAACATAAATAAATAAATATATATATACATATCTATCTATCCATCTATCTATATCTGAGAGATACATATTTTTATATATAAAATATGTATGTATATATATGCAGTACATATATATCATATATATGTGTATATATATGCATACATATATATACACAAATATGTATGTTTGTATATATATATATATATATGTATATATATATATATATATATATATATATATATATATATATATGTGTGTGTGTGTGTGTGTGTGTGTGTGTGTGTGTATGTGTGTGTGTGTATGTGTGTTCATGCACACACACACACACACACATACAGACAGACAGATAGACTGGCAGAGACAGAGAGAGAAGTGAAGGGGAGGAGAGAAAGTAGGAGAGAGTACATCAGACCCGACCGAGTCTGACGCAACACGAACAGCCAAATTAAAGTGGCAAGGTAAGGGGACTAAATGCAATAAACCTTTAGCTGGAAGTCAATTACTCAGGTATTTGGCGGAGGGACAGCTGATCAAAGGGATTTTAACTTCGATAGAGTCTTTGAGTCTCATTTTGGAGAAACTACTTGACTGGAAATACAATGACGTATCTTCACGTCATTGAAGAAAGGAATTTTATCCCTTAAAACATTCATTATGAGGTTTACATAACCACAGAACAGAAGATACTTAAGTGGCATAGTTGATGAAAACGCTCCCTCGTTAATGCTTCAAAAGTCATACGTCATGCTGCACCTTGTAAAGAGGAAGAGAATCAGAACAGCTTTACAGTGCGTCGATGTTACTTGATACTGAGAGGGGAAGAGAGAAGAAAAAATGAAAAGTAAAATAGAGAAACGGAGGAGGAAGCATAGTGGAGATGGAGAAAGACTGAGAAGATATAAGAGATGATTAAATATAAAATGGAACAGAATGAATTAATGATAGCGAGACAGACGAACAACTTAAGAAAGAAAAAAAGGAAAGGTGTAGCAAATACACTGTAAAAACATCCATTTTCCATCAGACATTCAGCAAATTTGCCGTCCAGATAAGGTGGCGATTTCGTTGCGGCCGATACATACATACACACACACACACACACACACACACACACACACACACACACACACACATATATATATATATATATATATATATATATATATATATATATATATATATTTATTTATTTATTTATTTATTTATTTATGTGTGTATATATATATGTATATATAATATATATATATATAATATATATATAATATATATATCATATTATATATATATATACATATTATACATACATATTATATATATATACATATTATACATACATATCATATATATATATACATATTATACATACATATTATATATATGTATATATATATAATATATATAAATAATATATATATAATATATATATACAATATATATATATATATCATATATATATATTGTAGCCCACAGTATCTCCAACTACAAATACGTCACACTGTAGGGCCACCAGTGCAACGTGTCAGCATCACCTGCATCAATAAGGGCATCAAGAATAATCTCTTGGATTCTTGCACACGGTTTAATCCTTTCCTGGAGACATTCGAGCTGCAAACAAATAAAACATTGGTAACCACGTACTGAAATAGAGGTCATTGAACAAAGTACCACAATTATTTAAGTCTGGGCTTTCTTGCTACATGAATTAAAGATGTGTAACGCTTTACTTTTCTTATTTCAAAAGACTGGAAGCCTATTAACATAAATATATGAAATAAACTCGGAACTATCTGTAGATATACAGCCCGACTCAATGAACATTCATTACACACACAAAAAAAAGGAATCTATTAGTCTAAACTTGCATATCTACCGTATATATAAATGAATGTATAAGCACTTAAAAATGACAGACAAGTAGCAAATTCATCACATAAACATAAAAATATTTACATCGTATCCCAAAGCAGGTAGCACTGACGCTTCACATCACCACCTCATCACCACAGGCACGTCACGTCACGACAGGTACACCATCTCATGACAGGTAGCCAGCCTGCACCCTTGCATCTATGAGACAATTTCACTTATATGAAACATCATATCAGGTATTAGTACTTGACACATATAGGATCTACTTGGAAATAATAGAACATCACTATTCATATAAAGAAAATACAGTATACAATTAATACCAACCAATGCGAAGACCATGTGATGGTAGAAATCACTCTGCAAGGTGACAAGCCCAACTCCAGTGCTCTTTCCCAGACTACACTGAAGTCTTTGGGGTTATCACTATGACTCCAACAGTTTTTTTCACACTTTAACTGCCAGCTCTTCCCAGAAATACTGGCGTTAATAAGAATGTCACTGCACAAATGCAATTTCTATGAGCGTGTCCGTCAACAAAAAACCCTCCTCCAAGTGGTAATGGCGCCTAACACAGGCTTTCGCAGCCAATCATAATGCAGAGTACACGTGGACCAATCAGAACAAAGCGCTGCTCGTGCGTGAGCCAATCAACTTCAAGGATGGAAAACACTTGTGCAAATGAGCTATTATCAAGAATTAGTCAATGCATGTTTAAATTTCATTCTTATTGTCAATGTATATCTTCATATCAGTGATTGTCTCAGACTCAACCTTCCGGTATAACTATACTCTTTCATTAATTATAGATGCTGCAAGGGGCGGGGCTACTTGTTGCTAAGGTAAATTTGGCGGGAAAACGCGGCAACGTCTAGACCATATCACATATTTCAATTTCATTCACTGGATAAACAGGACATCCGACTCATAATGACAATTATCCATTCATTCAGTTGTACATCAGCCTATATGCACGTATGCTTCACATAACATAGTCCACATACAAATATATTTCAAATCAAAAATGCCAGCAGCAAAAAATGAAATAAAATTAGCACCGTTTTCTATAAAACGTTATTAATCAAAGAAAACTTTATCACTGGAAGCTTATAACAAAACTTAAACTCGCAATATTCTACATATATATATATATATATATATATATATATATATATATATATATATATATATATATAAATTGCAACTGATCTTGTTAAACAGTATATGAAGCACTCAAAAGCAGGTTCGTTGACGGTCTCCCTTCTGCGGAAAGTCCTTTTCTCAAAGTCTTTTTTTCATGAGACCATCATGTTTCCCCGTCGCGCCCTGGCCTGCGAGTGCAAGGCAGAGTCCACCTGCCAGCATGGAGTAGTATCTCGGAGTTCTTCGCCTCTTTTGGGATACATTTCGCCGCAGAAAACCGGTTGCAGGTATTGCCTTTGTTGCGACATCTCC
>NC_091551.1:35136014-35153514 GCF_042767895.1 Penaeus vannamei | reverse complement strand
ACTATTATCATCATCATCATCAGTAAAATTAAATCTATTATTAAATCTATTAATTATATTATTATCATTCCTATTATTTTCATTATTCATTACCTTTATCCTTATCATCACCACCACCTTCACCACCATCACCATCATCACTGATCATAAGGAATTACGTTATAAGGATCTGCCTGGATAATATGACTGGGAGGTTAAGAACGTTCTTAGTATCATTATCGGTATCATTATGATCCGTATGGCTTTGTATTGTTAAATGTATTAATGGGAAACTGCAAGGAAACTGGTATCTTGTTGATAACATCATAATGACAAAAAGAGGTAGATGATGAGGATATTGATCATAGCAATGAAGATGACAATAATGATGATGACAATGATGATAATAATTGTATTAACAATAATAATAGTAGTAGTAGTAGCAATAATAATAAGAAGAAGAACAATCATAATAATAACAATAATAGTAACGATAATGATGATGATAATAATAATAATAATAAAAATAATAATAAGGATTATCATAATGATAATAATAATAATGATAAGGAAGATAATAAAAGTAGCAATGATAAAGATTATGATTATTATGATAATGAATATAATAATGGTAATGATAATGATAATCATGATAATGAAAGTAATGAATACAATGATGGTAAAGAAAATAGTAATAATAATAATAATAATATAATAAAAATAATATGATAATGATAATGATAAGAATGATAATAACAATAATAATAACAATAATGATAGTAATGACAATAATGATAATGATAATAATAATGATAATAATAATATTGATAATAAGAACAAGAACAATAGAAATTATGAAGATACTATTACTATTAATTAATATAACAATGGTAATGAACATAATCATAATGAATAATAATAATAATGATAATCATTATCATTATTATTATCATTACTATTAGCATTAGTATTATCATTATTATCATTATCATGATAATATTATTATTATTATTATTATTATTATCGCTATTATATTATTGTTAGTAGTATTATTATCATTATTATAATTACCATTATTAGTAATATTAGTCATAGAAATGATGATAATGATAATATCAATAATATTGAAACATCTACAATTACAATAATAATAATGAAGATAGTGATGAGAATATTATCAATAATGATAATGATGATATTAACAATAGAAATGGCAATAATTATAATAAAAATGAAAATAAAAAGGATAGTGATGATAAAAATAGTAAAAATAATAATGATAATGATGATAATAATAATGATAGTAATAATAATAATGATAATGATAATAATAATAATAATAATAATAATAATAATAATAATAATAATAATAATAATAATTAGAATAATGATAATAATAGTGATAATAATAACAATAACAATAATAAGTATAACAGCAACAATAATAATGACAATATCAATATTAATAAGGATAACAACAATGATAATGATAATAATACTAATAGCAATAGTAATAGCAATAATGCTACTACTAATAACAATGGTAATAGTAATAATAGTAATAATAATGATAATAATAATAATGATATTAATAGTAGTAGTAGTAGTAGTAGTAATAATAATAATAATAATAATAATAATAATAATAATAATAATAATAATAATAATAATAATAATAATAACAATAATAATAATAATAGTAATAATGATAATAATAATACAATAATGATAATAATAATACAATTATAATGATAATAATAATACAATTATAATGATAATAATAATACAATTATAATGATAATAATAATAACAACAAGGATAATAATAACGTTGATGGTGATAGTAAATGATAATGAAAATGATAATAATAGCAGATTATAATGATAGTGATAACAATAATAATGATGATAATCCCTAATTTTATGAAAATGATAATAGAGAACAATATTAAGAATAATAATCATCATAGCAATAGAAATTATAATAATAATGATAAAATTATAACAATTATAATAACTATAATGATAATAACAAGTGATAAGTACAAGGACATTACCTCACCCTGTCTTTCTTGGCGAAGAGAGCCCCTGCTTCGGATCTCACCGCTGAAGGCCAAACCGAGATAAAATCCAGTCTATATCGCATGGCCATTAGCTCGCCTGACAGGGTCGTGCACGCGAGACAGCAACAAGGACTGAAAAAGAATGTTCGATAGTTTGTATTAAACTCCTGATACACAAGGAATCAATTTATATACTTATTACTGAAGACTTTCTTGCTTGTTTTTTAAATATAGTATTGATGGTAATTATTTCAGGAAAGAGTTATGTTGGTAATCATATGCTTGCAATGAAAATTGTGCCTTGGAGTGCTGCATTGCTGTGCAAGGGTAGTGTCGTCTAGTAATCTTGCAGACCTGCGTTTGATCCCGCGCTGCCAGTGGATGGCAACCCGGCCTTTGCCTGCACACGGGGTCATTTAGAAGCAACTAAACAGACAGCGTCACAGCAAAGAATATCTACTGTAACAATTGGAATAAAACAATTATTATAACACCGTGTAACACAAAATTGGTTTGTGTTAAAACTATTAGTTTCAGATTTTTAAGGCATAGTGAAGAAGAAGTAAGCGACATAAGGTTCAAACTTCGTTTCTGAGTTGAAGAGATCGATTTTATTGCCATTTTGGCTCTCGATCAAAATGTTTTTCACACTAATTATATCTAAATGCAAATAATGTTTAAATATAACGTTTCATATGCCAATGAAAGTTGTCTTCCAGGTCCCACCCCAGCAAACGCAGCAGAAGAGAACGAGCAGGTATGATTATCATGATAGACTGACTGATGCAGTGCAGTGGCGTTGATACAGAATATTTCTACAGATAACTGGAACAGAATCTAGACCAAAAAAACTAGCGTTATCATTTATTCAAAAAGATTTTTTTTCTACGAGATTAGCAACCTATTTTTTTGTCAACAAAATTCATTAACATTATTACCATCACCATTACCACTACTATCAGCTTATCAGCTTCTGTATCATTCCCATCACATTGTCATCCTTATTTATCCACATTATACCATCCTCTCCCTAATCATAATTATCACGATCACCCCCATCATCACGACCAAAGAAATTATCATCCCGGTCATCATCATCAAATTAATTAATTTTCAACATCCCCATTACCCTCACACGCCTTTATCACGAATTTTATCACCAGTACCAAAGTTGTTATCAGAGAGAGGGGGGGGGGGGGCAGGGAGAGAGAGGGGGGGCAGGGAGAGACGGAGGGGGCAGGGAAGGAGAGAGAGAGGGGGGGCAGGGAGAGAGAGAGAAAGAGAAAGAGAGGGAGGGGGAGGGAGAGAGAGAGGGGGGAAGGGGTATGGCAGGGAGAGAGAGGGGGGGCAGGGAGAGAGAGAGAGAGAAGGGGGGCAAAGAGAGAGAGGGGGGGCAGGGAGAGACGGAGGGGGCAGGGAAGGAGAGAGAGGGGGGGGTTCAGGGAGAGAGAGAGAGGGGGAGGGCAGGGAGAGAGAGAGGGGGGGCAGGGAGAGAGAGAGAGGGGGAGAAGGGGGAGAGGGGGGTGGCAGGGAGAGAGAGGGGGGGGGCAGGTAGAGAGAGAGAGGGGGGGGGCAAAGAGAGAGAGGCGGGGCAGGGAGAGAGAGAAAGGGAAAGAGGGGCGAGCTGAGAGAGGGGTGGCAGAGAAAGAGAAAGAGGGGCAAGGAGAGAGAAAGAAGAGAAAGAGAGAGGGGGCAGGGAGATAAAAAGAGGAGGGGGGAGGTCGGGAGAGCGAGAGAGAGAGTAACAGCCAGACAGACAATGATAGAGACAGGCAGACAGACAGACAGGCAGACAGACAGACAGACAGGCAGACAGACACTGACAGAGACCGACAGACCAAAACCGAGACCGTGAAAGAGGAAGACGCGGGGTGAGAGAGCGTCCCAAATCCCCTTTGAGATTTCCATTTGAATTCATGAATCCTGCAGCTCCCTCCTGTCGGTTTCTTCCGGCGTTTCCGCGACGTCCCCCTCGAGAGCCACCTCCTCCTCCTCCTTTCCTCTCTCGCAGAAATAAACGAAGAGCGAACAGACGGGACTCGCGACGCAGAGAGGAGTCAAGAGCGAAAGGGAATGAATGAAGAAGGGACAAATGACGTCTCCTCAGCATCCTGGGGCGTAGGAGGAAGCCCGACGACCCCGAAGAGGCGAGCAGGTGGTCGTCTGCAGCCGCGAGGTGAACCAATTAAGGTAAGTTCTCATTACGTCGACTTGAAGGCGCCCCGAGACACCTGCAGGAACCGCCAGAACGGAGATGAGATCTCAGCGGCGGCTGATGGGATGCGAGGCGGGTCGCGGGCTGGCGCTGCGGGAGGGCGGGGTTCATGGCGCGATAATGAGGGCTGATTTGGCTTTTTCTTGCTCTGCAGATGGGGAGGTGTGCGTGCGTGTGTTGCATGTGTGTGCGTGCGTGTGTTTCGTTGCATTTGTGTGTGCGTGCGTGTGTTTCGTTGCATTTGTGTGTGCGTGCGTGTGTTTCGTTGCATTTGTGTGTGCGTGCGTGTGTTTCGTTGCATTTGTGTGTGCGTGCGTGTGTTTCGTTGCATTTGTGTGTACATGGTGTGTGTGTTTCTTGGATTTACGTGTGCTTGCGTGTCAACTTGCATTTGTGTGTGAGAATGTGTAGGCGTGTGCGTGTGTGTGAGCGTGAAAAGAGAAAGAGAGAAAGGTGGGGGTGGGAGCACCTACAGACAGACAGACAGACAGACAGAGGGAGAGAGAATATGTGCGAATATGCTGTCCATAGTAAATCAAGAGTAGTAGTAGCAGGAGGAATAAAAAGTAACATAAAATTGAAGATATGAATGCCATCTATAACGATGGTACTAATAGTGATAATGGCAATAACAGTTATAATAATAATGATGATAATTGTGATGATAATAATGATATACTAAACATAATAGATGATATAATGAATATAATGATAATGATAATCATTATTATTATTATTATTATTATTACTATTATTATAAAATAATAATGATAATAAATTCAATAATAATCATAATAATAACAATAGCAACCATAGAAATACAATGTTTAAGGACTGACTGGGTCCCGCACTGAGCCGATTCCAGCTCCAGTATTAATTTTTTTCTCTCTCTGCTTCTGAAATCCAAGGCTTGAAGCCACTCTGGGTTTACGTCCCTCTTCGTTAGTAATAGTAGCAGGCTTATTGCATGTCTTAAGATGGAGTTACGAAGACATTGACATATAACACAATAAATTTTCTCCGTTCGGCAGAGGTAATGTAGAATGAAGAGAAATGGAAAAAATATCCCAATGAGACGATCCTGACTGAATATCGTTCTGTTATCATCTTGATTTCCATTTTATGCAAACTCACCACAAATAGATCCACATTTTTTTAAAGAAATATCTAGACTTGATTTATCTTTTGTAGTTCTCCCCAAAATTAAAAAGAGCTTGACGTATTCGAAAATCGTGCTTCGAGCATATGGGAAGATGTTGCAAAAGTTCTTTCCCATCTTTACATACTCTTGACCTTTCTTTTTCTAAATAAGATCGTATAGTCCTGGCTCTTACTGATACTTCCGCTGTAGTTGGCAAAGACTTAACTCGGTGACTATCTTTCGGCTGCCTCTCGCACAGTCTTAGCGAGGCTCGGCAAGCAACGACGTGGTCCGCCTCAAACTGCCGGTTTGTTAAAACTGTGCCATGCCCGACAGTGAATTTTCATAAATAGAGGAATAAATAAAGGTATATCTGTCTATATATCTGATAGATGTACATTTAACCATCTATTTGCCTGGCTGATATGCATGTCTAGACTGTTAAGTATGCATTTATTTTTTTCTAATTTATGCATGCTAAGTATACGAATATACTTTGGGTCGGGCCTCGCGCAATTCTAAACCGGCCAAATGTGTTCGTGGGACTTTACTGAGCGAACCTGAAGCCCAGAGTCATTTCTATACGCACTTTACTCCGGCTGGTTAGAGCCGACAAGATGAAAAGGATAATTAAACTGGTCATAATCAAATAATGTTGATAATATTTGTAATAATGATAATCATATTTGTAATAATGATACTAATAATAATGATAATAATATTTGTAATAATGATAATACTACTGATAATAATAATATTTGTAATAATGATAATACTAATAATAATGATAATAATATTTGTAATAATGAGAATTACTAATAATAATAATATTAATAACAATAATAATAATGATAATAATAGTAGTAGTAGTAGTAGTAGTAGTAGTAGTAGTAATAGTAATAATGATGATAGTAATGATAATAATGATAGGAATAATAATATTGATAGTAATAACGACAATAATAATAAAAATAATAATGATAATAATAGTAATAGTAATAACTGATACACAGAAAGTAAAATAACCATCGTTAAATAGAACTGGCAGGTCCTTCTCCCTGGCTCCGATCCCGCCTCATGCAGGAAGCCGCAAGCCCTACCTTATCCTGCGGTTTGATGTTTAATTCGATATTTGATTTAAAAAGTATTACAGTGTATTTGTAGAGGAGTGATTTGTTATGTGTGGCCATATTTTGCGTTTCATCGTTAATGTTCTGTATATCTAATATTGTGATATAATCACAGTCACACGAACTTTTTCATTTGTATTCTTTAATATTTGTTATGCTCTATTTTAGTATCATCCTATTCTAACCCTATAAGACACAAGCGTAGGTATTAATACAACGCCACAGTATCGCCATTTGAGAAGGACTATTCTTCCGTGCCTTCTGGGGATTCGGAATAAGGGAGATATACTAAAAGGCTCAGTTGAGGTCGGCGAGTAATAATAATAAGAATGAAAATAATTACCGTAATGATAATATTCATAGAATGATAATGTTAATGACGATGATAGAAATTACAATCATACTGATGACAATAATTACAATAGTAATAATAATAATAATATAGATAATAATGATAATAATAATAATAATAACAATAATTGTAATAATGATAAAAATAATAATAACAATAATAATAACAATCATAATAATAATGTTAATGACTATAATAAAAATAATAATAAAAATTATAATGATAATGATAATACTAACAACGATTATAATAACATGACGATAATCATGACCAATAACATTAGTAATAGTTAAAACAATGACGATAATAGTAATGGTAATGAAAATCGAGGTAATGATGGTGATGAGGATGATAATAATGATGATAATGATATTGAGGAGGAGGATAATGATAATGATCATAGTAATAAAGATGATGTGAGGAAGTGAGGAAAGGATAGTAATAATTATAGTGATAGTATTAATGATAACATTAATAACAATAATGATAGCAAAAAATATATAGGTAATAGTAAAATAATAATGATAACAATAACAATAGTGATAATGAAAACAATATTTATAAGAATGATTATGATGATGATGATAATAATAATAATAATAATAACAATAATAATATTGGTGATAATAAAAATAATAACAATAATGTTGATTAGAATAACGACAATAATGACATAGTAATAATAATAATAATGATAATAATAATAAAAACAATAATAATAGTTCACTCGGTCCTTCTAAGCTCTAACACTTGGACTCCCTGAGTATGGCTCTGGGACACCATGAAAGAAGGTGCTCGCTGCAGATGGCAATGCAGCGCCCGCGCCTAATCCAAGACACCAGTCGTCTGATGCACACAATTGAAAAAATGAACTTGAGGAAGAGAAACGGACAGCAATCCTGACACGAAGCGATGGAAATCCAAGCGATTACACGCAAAAGACTGCAACCGCGAAGGACCGGCGTCGGGTCAGAGGTCAGGACCGACGGGATTTCCCTCCCAGGCCCAGACCACGACGCCCCGGCCATGGCGCCAGAGAAGGAAATGGGCGAATGAAGTTCCCGAAGACCGAGCCGATAGTTCGACAGTGGAGACGTCGCTGCGTAGAAGTAAAAATAGAAAAAAAGATAAATAGGAGAAAGGATACGGAGAAAAACTGATAATACAGTTGTAGCAAAACTGCATTTCGGCCATAACGTATTTATAATATTTGATTTAGTGTCGCAAAGAAAAAGTTGGCAAAAGAAATGTATTATTTGCAAAGGGAGATAAAACAATAAAGAAAATACTGATAGATTAAAAGAAACAGAAACAGAAGACAGATGAAGCCTCATAGTGACGCATCGTTAACTACTATGATATTACCAAAGGAAAAACGATTCAGCAACAACAGCAAAGTCAAGGCGCCCCAAGCCTCCCAAAGCTACATCCCCTCTAAATAACAACAATGATAATGATTATAGTAATAATAATAATGATAATAATAATAATAATAATAATGAAAATAATGATAATGAAAAAAAAGATAGAACAGATAAATAACACAAAAAGCGAAAAAAAACAGGCCCGCGAGCTTGTCAGACATAAATGAGGCAGAAGGAGCCGGACATGGCCCGCGTTCGCCTGGCCCTCACCCTCTCCTCCCCGGCCGGCGAGCAGGAGGTCCTCACGGGCTTCGCTCCCTTATTGAGGAGAGCGTGTGGAAGCCCTCTCGCCTGCCCGGTCTGCCCGGTCCCTGCGAGGCCCGGTTCATGCGTTCGGGAAAGGCGGTGGGAAGGCAAGGTGGAACCGGATGGGCTGGGGTTTGCAGTTTGGGACGGGGTGTCTCTCTCTTTCTCTCTGTCTGTCTGTCTCTCTCTTTCTCTCTGTCTGTCTGTCTGTCTGTCTGTCTGTCTGTCTCTCTCTTTCTCTCTGTCTGTCTGTCTGTCTGTCTGTCTCTCTCTTTCTCTCTGTCTGTCTGTCTGTCTCTCTCTTTCTCTCTGTCTGTCTGTCTGTCTGTCTCTCTCTTTCTCTCTGTGTGTCTCTCTGTCTGTCTGTCTCTCTGTCTGTCTGTCTGTCTGTCTGTCTGTCTCTCTGTCTGTCTCTCCCTCAGGAGGTTTTTTGTCGTATCATTGATGTGTATGTATATATATATATATATATATATATATATATATATATATATATATATATATATATATATATATATGTGTGTGTGTGTGTGTGTGTGTGTGTGTGTGTGTGTGTGTGTGTGTGTGTGTGTGTGTGTATACATATACATACATACACACACACACACACTCCCATATATATATATTTATATATATATATATATATATATATATATATATATATATATATATATATACATATATACATATATGTGTGTGTGTATGTATGTATTTATATACATATATATTATGTATGTATGTATGTATGTATATGTATACATGTGTACATTATGTGCATATATATATATATATGTATATGTATATATATATATATATATATATATATATATATATATATATATATATATATATTTACATATATATACATGTATAAGTATAGATATGTATATATGTTTATATATATACATATACATATATATATATATATATATATATATATATATATATATATATATATATATATATACATATGTGAGTGTGTGTGTGTGTGTGTATGTATGTATATGTATATATACATATATATATATATATATATATATATATATATATATATATATATATACATATACATATATATGTGTGTGTGTGTGTGTATGTATTTATAAACATATATATTATGTATGTATGTATGTATGTATATGTATACATGTGTACATATATGTATATATATATATATATATATATATATATATATATATATATATATATATACATATATATACATATATAAGTATAGATATGTATATATGTTTATATATAAATATTCATATGTGTAAATATATATATATATATATATATATATATATATATATATATATATATATATACATGCATATTTACACATATACACACATGTGAAGATCGATATTGATTCGAATCTCTAAAAGATGCTTTGTTTATGACTGTCAAGATGACCGTCACCAGCGACATGTTGCTTGGAGATAAACTGGAACATCGTCGGGGACATGTCTGTTACAACGTTGCGAGACATGTCGGCAGTGAGAGTCGACTTGGGGAAACTGTCCGCGCCAAGTCGGTCGTCTGTCGGCGGGCGGGAGGCCTCTGACGGCATCGCCTCGCCCGCGCCAGGACTGCTGACATGCCAACGAAGGTCAGAATCGAATTTTCTCGAGACTTCCTTTAAATCCAAAATCTCGAGTGGCACTGCCGGAAGTGGAATGCGTTAAGGACACTTCCAGGGCATGCGTGGGGGAGACATTCTGATAGGACTGTGTACTAATTACGAGTTTGAAAAAATACCCCCACATATTAGCAACAGAAGAGTAACTTAGTATATATAGAGAGAGATACATACATATATATACATATGTACATATATGTATATATGTATATATATATATATATATATATATGTGTGTGTGTGTGTGTGTGTGTGTGTGTGTGTGTGTGTGTGTGTGTGTGTGTGTGTGTGTGTGTGTGTGTGTGTGTGTGTGTTTGGGTGTGGGTGTGGGTGTGTGTATCTTTCTCTCTCTCTCTGTCTCTGTCTCTCTCTGTACATTTATATCATATATATATTCTCTCTCTCTCTCTCTCTCTCTCTCTCTCTCTCTCTCTCTCTCTCTCTCTCTATATATATATATATATATATATATATATATATATATATATATATATATATATACATATATGTATATATATATATATATATATATATATATATATATATATATATATATATATATATATATATTTCTGACGAAGATATAATCGAAACCGGTAAAATACATCTCTTGTATTATGAAGATATTCGTTCTCATTCATACCTTTCCACATCTGTCAACATGAATACGGTTCATACATACATATATATATATATGCATATATATATATATATATATATATATATATATATATATATATATATATATATATATATATTATACATACATACATATATACATGTATCTATCTATCTTTCACTCTCTCTCGCACTAATTGTCATTACACTTAGTGTGAAATATTTATAGCCCCAAAGTGGATGCCCACACAGCACAGAGGAATCCGAGGAAAGGGAAATGGAGGAAACACAATAAGCCAAAGAAAGCGAGAAAGTGGAAGAGAAGCCGCGATAAAAGCCTCCTCGTCGACCGTGACTAGCCGAGCATCAGTGATTGCACTCGAGCCGTGAAAGCTGAGCCGCCTTTGCTCTCTCAGCGTCCGCGCCGGGAAGAGCAGGCGGGCTCGGCGCTCCTCCGGCAGGGAGACCCTTCCGCAGGTCGAGCCGAGGGCGGCGCCGAAGCATTAGGCTCTCTCTCTCTCGTTTTCTCTTTCTCTCTCGTTCTTTTCTCTCTTTCTTTTCTCTCTCTCTTTCTCTTCTCTCTCTCTCTTTCTTTTCTCTCTCTCTTTCTTTTCTCTCTCTCTTTCTTTTCTCTCTGTCTCTTTCTCTTCTCTCTCTCTTTCTTTTCTCTCTCTCTTTCTTTTCTCTCCTTCTTTCTCCCTCACTCTCTTTCTTTCTCTCTTTCTTTTCTCTCTCTTTCTTTTCTCTCTCTCTTTCTTTTCTCTCTCTCTTTCTTTTCTCTCTCTCTTTCTTTTTTCTCTCTCTTTCTTTTCTGTCCCTCTTTCTTTTCTCTCTCTTTCTTTCTTTTCTCTCATTCTTTCTCCCTCACTCTCTTTCTTTCTCTCTTTCTTTTCTCTCTCTTTCTTTT
The DNA here is from genome assembly GCF_042767895.1 of Penaeus vannamei. NCBI lineage: Eukaryota > Metazoa > Arthropoda > Malacostraca > Decapoda > Penaeidae > Penaeus > Penaeus vannamei. The sequence continues at coordinate 35,141,798 of NC_091551.1, read as the reverse complement.
CTCTCTCTCTTTCTTTTCTCTCTCTCTTTCTTTTTTCTCTCTCTTTCTTTCCTGTCTCTCTTTGTTTTCTCTCTCTCTCTTTCTTTTCTCTCATTCTTTCTCCCTCACTCTCTTTCTTTCTCTCTTTCTTTTCTCTCTCTTTCTTTTCTCTCTCGCTTTCTCTTTCTCTCTCGTTCTTTTCTCTCTCTCTTTCTTTTCTCTCATTCTTTCTCCCTCACTCTCTTTCTTTCTCTCTTTCTTTTCTCTCTCTTTCTTTTCTCTCTCTTTTCTTTTTTCTCTCTCTTTCTTTTCTCTCTCTTTCTTTTCTCTCTCTTTCTTTTCTCTCTCTTTCTTTTCTCTCTCTTTCTTTTCTCTCTCTTTCTTTTTTCTCTCTCTTTCTTTCCTCTCATTCTTTCTCCCTCACTCTCTTTCTTTCTCTCTTTCTTTTCTCTCTCTTTCTTTTCTCTCTCTCTTTCTTTTCTCTCTCTCGCTTTCTCTTTCTCTCTCGTTCTTTTCTCTCTTTTTTCTTTTCTCTCTCTCTCTTTCTTTTCTCTCTCTCTCTTTCTTTTCTCTCTCTCTTTCCCTTTCTCTCTCATTCTTTTTTCTCTATCTTTCTTTTCTCTCTCTCTTTCTTTTCTCTCTTTCTTTCTCCCTCTCTCTCTTTCTTTTTTCTCTTTTTCTTTTCTCTCTCTCTTCCTTTTCTCTCTCTCTTTCTTTTTTCTCTCTCTTTCTTTTCTCTCTCTCTTTCTTCTCTCTCTCTCTCTCTTTCTTTTCTCTCTCTTTCTTTTCTCTCATTCTTTCTCCCTCACTCTCTTTCTTTCTCTCTTCCTTTTCTCTCTCTTTCTTTTCTCTCTCTCTTTCTTTTCTCTCTCTCTTTCTTTTCTCTCTCTCGCTTTCTCTTTCTCTCTCGTTCTTTTCTGTCTCTCTTTCTTTTCTCTCTCTCTCTTTCTTTTCTCTCTCTTTCTTTTCTCTCTTTCTTTCTCCCTCACTCTCTTTCTTTCTCTCTTTCTTTTCTCTCTCTTTCTTTTCTCTCTCTCTTTCTTTTCTCTCTCTCTTTCTTTTCTCTCACTCTTTCTTTTCTCTCTCTCGCTTTCTCTTTCTCTCTCGTTCTTTTCTCTCTTTCTTTCTTTTCTCTCTCTCTGTTTCTTTTCTCTCTCCCTCTTTCTTTTCTCTCTCTTTCTTTTCTCTCATTCTTTCTCCCTCACTCTCTTTCTTTCTCTTTCTTTTCTCTCTCTTTATTTTCTCTCTCTCTTTCTTTTCTCTTTCTCTTTCTTTTCTCTCTCTCGCTTTCTCTTTCTCTCTCGTTTTTTTCTGTCTCTCTTTCTTTTCTCTCTCTCTCTTTCTTTTCTCTCTCTTTCTTTTCTCTCTCTCTTTCTCCCTCACTCTCTTTCTTTCTCTCATTCGTTTCTCTCTTTCTCCCTTCTCTCTCTCTTTCTTTTCTCTCTCTCTTTCTTTTCTCTCTCTCGCTTTCTCTTTCTCTCTCGTTCTTTTCTCTCTCTCTTTCTCTTCTCTCTCTTTTTCTTTTCTCTCGTTTTTTCTCTCTCTGTTTCTTTTCTCTCTCTCTGTTTCTTTTCTCTCTCTCTTTCTCTTCTCTCTCTCTTTCTCTTCTCTCTCTCTTTCTTTTCTCTCTCTCTTTCTTTTCTCTCTCTCTTTCTTTTCTCTCTCTCTTTCTTTTCTCTCTCTCTTTCTTTTCTCTCTCTCTTTCTTTTCTCTCTTTCTCTTTCTCTTTCTCTCTCTCTTTCTTTTCTCTCTTCCTTTCTTTTCTCTCTCTCTTTCTTTTCTCTCTCCCTTTCTTTTCTCTCTCTTTCTTTTTTCTCTTTCTTTTTTCTCTCTCTCTCTTTCTTTTCTCTCTCTCTTTCTCTTTCTCTCTCGTTCTTTTCTCTCTCTCTTTCTCTTTCTCTCTCTCTTTCTTTTCTCTCTCTCTTTCTTTTCTCTCTCTCTTTTCTCTCTCTCTCTTTCTTTTCTCTCTCCCTTTCTTTTCTCTCTCTCTTTCTTTTCTCTCTCTCTTTCTTTCTCTCTTTCTTTCTCTCTTTCTTTTCTCTCTCTCTCTTTCTTTTCTCTCTTTCTTTCTCCCTCTCTCTCTTTCTCCCTCTCTTACAGACAGTAAGTCACAGCAAAGGATGTACATTGTAACAAATGGAATTAAAACTAAATCTTAAATCTTAAAAATCTTAAATCTTTCTTTTCTCTCTCTCTTTCTCCCTCTCTCTTTCCCTCTCTCTCTCTCTCTCTCTCTCTCCCTTTTACTCCCTAACTCCCTCTCTTTCTCACTTCCTCCCTCCTTCCCTCTCTCCCTCCCACCCTTCCCTCTCCCTCTCTCCCTCCCACCTTTCCCTCTCCCTCTCCCTCTCCCTCTCCCTCTCCCTCTCTCTCCCTCTCTCTCTCTCTCTCTCTCTCTCTCTCTTCCTCTCTCTCTCTCTCCCTCTTCCTCTCTCCCTCTCTCTTTCTCTCTCTCTCTCTCTCTAAAAAAAAAAAAAAGTAAAAAAATACAAGAGAAAGTGAGAGACAGCGAGGTGGAGATGAGTCAACGCTAATTCGAACAGGGAGTGAAGGCCGAATTTGCGACCCCGGAAGGTTGGCTGGCCTCCCGCAGCACTAAGGAAGGCGACCCCGGAAGGTTGGCTGGCCTCCCGCAGCACTAAGAAAGGCGACCCCGGAAGGTTGGCTGGCCTCCCGCAGCACTAAGAAAGGCGACCCCGGAAGGTTGGCTGGCCTCCCGCAGCACTAAGAAAGGCGACCCCGGAAGGTTGGCTGGCCTCCCGCAGCACGAAGAAAGGCGACCCCGGAAGGTTGGCTGGCCTCCCGCAGCACTAAGAAAGGCGACCCCGGAAGGTTGGCTGGCCTCCCGCAGCACTAAGGAAGGCGACCCCGGAAGGTTGGCTGGCCTCCCGCAGCACGAAGAAAGGCGACCCCGGAAGGTTGGCTGGCCTCCCGCAGCACTAAGAAAGGCGACCCCGGAAGGTTGGCTGGCCTCCCGCAGCACTAAGGAAGGCGACCCCGGAAGGTTGGCTGGCCTCCCGCAGCACTAAGAAAGGCGACCCCGGAAGGTTGGCTGGCCTCCCGCAGCACTAAGAAAGGCGACCCCGGAAGGTTGGCTGGCCTCCCGCAGCACGAAGAAAGGCGACCCCGGAAGGTTGGCTGGCCTCCCGCAGCACTAAGAAAGGCGACCCCGGAAGGTTGGCTGGCCTCCCGCAGCACTAAGGAAGGCGACCCCGGAAGGTTGGCTGGCCTCCCGCAGCACTAAGGAAGGCGACCCCGGAAGGTTGGCTGGCCTCCCGCAGCACTAAGGAAGGCGACCCCGGAAGGTTGGCTGGCCTCCCGCAGCACTAAGAAAGGCGACCCCGGAAGGTTGGCTGGCCTCCCGCAGCACTAAGAAAGGCGACCCCGGAAGGTTGGCTGGCCTCCCGCAGCACTAAGGAAGGCGACCCCGGAAGGTTGGCTGGCCTCCCGCAGCACGAAGAAAGGCGACCCCGGAAGGTTGGCTGGCCTCCCGCAGCACTAAGAAAGGCGACCCCGGAAGGTTGGCTGGCCTCCCGCAGCACTAAGAAAGGCGACCCCGGAAGGTTGGCTGGCCTCCCGCAGCACTAAGGAAGGCGACCCCGGAAGGTTGGCTGGCCTCCCGCAGCACTAAGGAAGGCGACCCCGGAAGGTTGGCTGGCCTCCCGCAGCACTAAGAAAGGCGACCCCGGAAGGTTGGCTGGCCTCCCGCAGCACGAAGAAAGGCGACCCCGGAAGGTTGGCTGGCCTCCCGCAGCACTAAGAAAGGCGACCCCGGAAGGTTGGCTGGCCTCCCGCAGCACTAAGAAAGGCGACCCCGGAAGGTTGGCTGGCCTCCCGCAGCACTAAGAAAGGCGACCCCGGAAGGTTGGCTGGCCTCCCGCAGCACTAAGAAAGGCGACCCCGGAAGGTTGGCTGGCCTCCCGCAGCACTAAGGAAGGCGACCCCGGAAGGTTGGCTGGCCTCCCGCAGCACGAAGAAAGGCGACCCCGGAAGGTTGGCTGGCCTCCCGCAGCACTAAGGAAGGCGACCCCGGAAGGTTGGCTGGCCTCCCGCAGCACGAAGAAAGGCGACCCCGGAAGGTTGGCTGGCCTCCCGCAGCACGAAGAAAGGCGACCCCGGAAGGTTGGCTGGCCTCCCGCAGCACTAAGAAAGGCGACCCCGGAAGGTTGGCTGGCCTCCCGCAGCACTAAGGAAGGCGACCCCGGAAGGTTGGCTGGCCTCCCGCAGCACTAAGAAAGGCGACCCCGATAGGTTGGCTGGCCTCCCGCAGCACTAAGAAAGGCGACCCCGGAAGGTTGGCTGGCCTCCCGCAGCACTAAGGAAGGCGACCCCGGAAGGTTGGCTGGCCTCCCGCAGCACTAAGAAAGGCGACCCCGGAAGGTTGGCTGGCCTCCCGCAGCACTAAGAAAGGCGACCCCGGAAGGTTGGCTGGCCTCCCGCAGCACTAAGAAAGGCGACCCCGGAAGGTTGGCTGGCCTCCCGCAGCACTAAGAAAGGCGACCCCGGTTCGCTTCCTCCGACGGGGTCCCAGATGCATTTCCTAGTGAGCTTGGAGGAGAAAAAGTCGAAAGCAATGTCCGGTAAGCGCATCAGAGGCCATGGCAATCTCTGCACAATTCTGATTGTCATGGAATCTAAAATATTGCACAATATTTCTGGTTTTTATTGCATCAAACTAATACATCTAATAATAATAATAATAATAATGATAGTAATAATAATTATAATGATAATAATAATAATAATAATAATAATAACAAACTAATAATAATGATAATATAATAATAAAATAATACATAATAATGATAATAATAATAAATACATCAAACGCATGTTCATTAAACCTGAACAGAACCTTTGAAATAGAATCAGATCATGATCCCTTCAAAGCAGACCGTTATTAATGCAATGATAATGCACTAAAAGAAATTTCTTCTTTTGAGCTATTGTGCTTTTCCAAAATGTAAAATTCAAAATGCAATTTATATAACTTCTAGCTACATACAGAAATTTCGCATAAGTTGTCTAAGAAGCATGACTAGTCCAAATGATTTATTATGGCGGATATAGTAACTTTTCTCCTTATGATACGACATGCAATATATTTCACAAAAGTGTGAGTCAAGAAAAAAGTTTTTGTAGCGAGTGGTTCCAGATCTTTAAACTTACAGCGGATTTCCTTCGCCGGAGTTTTATATCATGACTGATGGTGCACAGAAAGTTCCTGGAGTTCATATATATATATATATATATATATATATATATATATATATATATATATATATATATATATATATATATATATATATAGAGAGAGAGAGAGAGAGAGAGAGAGAGAGAGAGAGAGAGAGTGATAGAGGAGAGAGAGGGAGAGAGAGCGAGAAAGAGGGGGAGAGAGAGAGGGGGGGGAGATAGAGAGAAAGGGAGAGAGAGAAAGAGGGGAGAGAGAGAGAGAGGGGGGAGGGAGAGATAGAGAGAAAGGGAGAGAGAGAGAGAGAGCGAGACGGAGAGAGAGAGAGAGAGAGAGAGAGAGAGAGAGAGAGAGAGAGAGAGAGAATTAGATAAATAGAAATATAGATACATAGACAGACTGATTGATAGAGATAGACAGAAAGACAGATACATAGATAGATGTGCCAAGACAGTGGGAGAAAATGGGAGCATGAGTCGGAGCCAAGCGAGAGTCGTTCAAGTACCTTTTCCAAGCCGACAAAACGCTTCCTTTTAAGCTGAGACGAAGCGGGAAGAAGAAAGAGTCGCAAGCGGCATCAAGAGACGAAACATGTGAGGAAGTCTTCACCAAAA
>NC_091551.1:35113514-35131014 GCF_042767895.1 Penaeus vannamei | reverse complement strand
TCATGCATTCTTTAAGTAGTCGTTGGTGAGCCACTTCTTTTACTTTTGGTGTTTATGTTTTGCTGTTTTTCCCTCTTTTACAGGGTATCAGGGTATTTAGTTTTTACTTTAGGTAGTATTTAGAACTTGGCCGCCACCTTTCAGCTTTTACCTTCTCTCTTTCAGAGTTAGATTCTTTTATTGCTAATTGCCAGCTTGCCTAGATAGTTTTACTCTGGCTGATTTAGTTTAGGATGTTTTCATTTATTTTGTATTAACCCTTTTATCCCCAGCCAGTTCACTTTTGGTGGTGCAGTGTCTTTGCTTTGTGCAGCAGTTTATGCTTATGAACTCTGGTTTCGGTAATTGTTGAAGACCGCGACGCACCCTCGCAGAGACTAAGTCGAAAAAAATGATGTTTTTCTGCATGAAATCCTATGATTTCATCGATTTTCGGCGTTGTTTCTTTTGCGAATGAATCGTTCAGGAGATCGAGTACCATTTCTCCATCGACGATCTTGATTTGATAGTCATGTTAGCAGGGGAGGGCATGAAGTATATCAGGGAAATTATGGGGTAAAACAAGCTTAAATAAGAAGAATAACGATCAAAAATGCATAAAACTAGCACAAAAAGCGCTTAAAATCGGTCAATGAAACTCTACGGATGTAACCGCCATCTTTGAAAGTTTACGGACTGACGCGAAATAAATCAAAAACTCTACGGGAACCCAACCCACATTTCGGCAAAAAAAATCTACGGGAATTCACACGTTCCAACCCCCAAAAACGTATTAACCAATAAACCAACCAACCTAATATATCAATATAAATTGCCGTGACTAGGCGTGCCCTTCGGGCACTGCCCGAGGGGAGGGTTGATGGGGGGCAAGCCCCCCAACACCCCCCAGGACACATTCTCTCCACCACGGTATGTACGGCAAGACAGAGCTCCATTCACACTGTAAAATAATAAACCAAATACCGTTATATCCGGAAACGTGAAACTTTCGTTTCTTTGTACTGTTGGTATTGCTTCGATTTTAATCACCTTTTTCGTCCTTTGGAGCTCTTGATGGGCTCAGATATAAAACTGGGATGGTTACTGAAGTCGAATTATTCTTCGATGCCACTGTAAAGGTCTTAAAAAAGAACCCAGAATCAACACAACACTGGAAACGCAACATTTCTCACCGGCTTTCAATCTCGAAATGAGCGGGTTGGTGAGCTGTCAACCTGTGGCTGGCGCAAGAAAGTGTGAAACACTCGATGCGCAGGATTCGATATGAGGGTATAGATAAATATAAAAATATGCAAATGAAGTATAATAACATTACTAAAATACTTTAAAGGTATAAATGCGTACCAGCAGACACAGATAATTAGCCAAATATCGTTTTCACAAGCGCGTAATGATACACGGACTAGTTCGCGAACGCAAAAATGCGTTCGTGGGTCAGTGTCGTGTTTTTCCTAGCAAGGTAAACAAGCTCATCGACTTTGAATTTGAAAGGCGGCCGCGCGTTATATTTTCGTCATTTAGCGGTGACTATAAGGCCGGTGCATCTTAAACTATACGCTATCCCCTTCTATTTTTCCCGCTCTATAAGATGGCGGTGTCCATTTTCCTCTATCTACGCGCGTCGCGGTCTTCAACCTCTACCCTGGTTTCTTTGTGATCCTGTGGGTTGTCAGTTGTATGTTGGTTTTGTCGGTAATTATTGAAGACCACGACGCACCCTTCAAAAGACTAAGTTCCAATGTGGGGGGGGTACCCCTTCCCCTCCAAAGGGGGGAACCCCCTCCTCCCCTCCAAAGGGGGGGAGGTGGTCCTCGCAGTGCCTAATTCCCTAAGGGGAGGGGGAGGGATGAGGGGGAGAAATCGAGTTCATGAAGCTCCGTTGGGGGGGTGGGGGGATGCACGATGTCAATAGCAACCTGTAAATGTCTAAGTAAAATAAATACCACTTAAGCATCTATACAAATTGTAATTATATGAAAGACGAGCCTAAATTTATATCACGGCAACAATAGAAAGGACGTATAATAAAAAGTAAGAGCCAAACTTTGTCCGACGGACACAATAAAACACCCGTAAATTAAACAAGGGCAAAATGTAATGCGGACGAACTCGATATCTGATACACATTATTATTTTTTTATATTATACCACATTTTTGTAATCATACAAACCTGAATACCGAAACATAACATTAACCAACGAACTTGTGTCAAACCGTTGATTTTAAATAATAATGAGGTTATTGTAAAATTATCCTTAAACACTTATTGTAACACGCATTTTATTAATAATTATGATATATATTCCGTGCAATTTACATGTGCTATTTGCCGGTTCTCGTTTAAAACAAATTAAAACATACTAACCTCCTGTTGTCGCACCTCATTTATCAGACTTCCCTGCCGGGTAATTATAAGTAAGACACCCGCCCCAATTTCCTTTTTTTTTTTTTTTTTTTTTTTTTTTCCCCCCTCCTCCTCCCCCTACCCTTTTCAATCTTCAGGGGCACGTAGGGGACACACCCACGGGAGAAATAGTTGAATAAAATTTTAAAATTTATGAATAAATTCAAAATCCGAACAAAACTTTGGCGCCGCTGCAACATGCGCCGCGCCGGTGTCCGTGTTGCTGATATCTCCCTGGGGGTATTTCGCTGTAGTTTTCAGACATCTAGCAGTACTTCAAGACGGTTCGAGACATCGAGATTTGTAGAAAGGCAAACTTTAATTTTGAATTAAAGCACGACCAGTGAGGTCCCCACAAATTATTGAATTCCCCGGCATGTAAGAAACAATATTAAATAATTCCATTACACTTTCCGCAGCTGCCTTAATTAGGATTGCCCAAAATAATTTACCACACACTCCTTATTAGCATGTCTAATTACCAAATCACATTATCAATACATTTAACACATACCGTCAGTGCGGAGGGTACAGGCAAGCTGCGGCAAGGAGGAATTGATGGAATCTTTTGTTCTCCGCCTGGTACTTCATTTGAAAAATGGCCTTAGCCAAGTACCCGGCGAAGTGGTATGTCCTCCTGCAGAAGCGGGGCACTTTGATCTTCACTTCCCTCCATTTCCGCTCATTCGTGTTTGTGTGCGCTTTACTTTTGGTCAACAAAATTATATGAATGATTCACAGTTAAATGTTGATAGCCCTCTTTCTCCAAACAGTTGTATGCCTTCCAACAATCACTAATGACCGCTGTCCCTGGGTGGATACGCTCTTTAATTACTTTAAGCAAAGAGAGAGAGTCACGCGTCTCCACGGCAACGAGGAAAAAATCCCTACTCTTGCGGCATACTCCTCCAAAAACCCACTGACCTTCTATTACACGCCCTACATTATATTTACGTTTACCAAATTTAGATTCATCAATCTCTACAATTTCCCCAGACCCACCAATTTTGTCGGATTGATTTTCAAAACACCAGAAAATTAAAACCTCCCGGCAGAAGCTCGCCCAATTGGAAATAGTCTGGTTTGGGAAATTAAACTCACTCCATGCAGATGCATAAGAAAACCTCTCTCTCAAATACAAATTTACAAATTTTAAATTAGTTTCAAAATTGAGCTTACTATTATCAAACCAGATGTTCTTAAAAAGTGATGGGTAATTGTTACAGAGAGCGATGCACCCTCTCAGAGACTAAGTCGAAAAAAAATGATGTTTTTCTGCATGAAATCCTATGATTTCATCTATTTTTGGCGTTGTTTCTTCTGCAAATGAAGCGTTCAGGAGATCGAGTACCATTTCTCCATCGATGATCTTGATTTGATAGTCCCGTTAGCATGGGAGGGCATGAAGTATATCAGGGAAATTATGGGGTAAAACAAGTTTAAATAAGAAGAATAACAATCAAAAACGCGTAAAACTAGCACAAAAAGCGCTTAAAATCGCCCAATGAAACTCTACGGATGTAACCACCATCTTTGAAAGTTTACGGACTGATGCGAAATAAATCAAAAACTCTACGGGAACCCAACCCAAATTTCGGTAAAACTCTACGGGAATTCACACGTTCCAACCCCCAAAAATGTATTGACCAATAAACCAACATAATATATCAATATAAATTGCCGTGACTAGGCGTGCCCTTCGGGCACTGCCCGAGGGGAGGGTTGATGGGGGGCAAGCCCCCCAACACCCCCCAGGACACATTCTCTCCACCACGGTATGTACAGCAAGACAGAGCTCCATTCACACCGTAAAATAATAAACCAAATACCTTTATATCTGTAAACGTGAAACTTTCGTTTCTTTGTACTGTTGGTATTGCTTCGATTTTAATCACCTTTTTCGTCCTTTGGAGCTCTTGATGGGCTCAGATATAAAACTGGGATGGTTACTGGTCTAATTAGTCTTCGTTGCCACTGTAAAGGTCTTAAAAAGAACCCAGAATCAACACAACACTGGAAACGCAACATTTCTCACCGGCTTTCAATGAGCGGTATGGTGAGCTGTCAACCTGTGGCTGGCGCAAGAAAGTGTGAAACACTCGATGCGCAGGATTCGATATGAGGGTATAGATAAATATAAAAATATGCTAATGAAGTATAACATTACTAAAAGACTTTAAAGGTATAAATGCGTACCAGCAGACACAAATAATTAGCCAAATATCGTTTTGACAAGCGCGTAATGATACACGGACTAGTTCGCGAACGCAAAAATGCATTCGTGGGTCAGTGTCGTGTTTTTCCTAGCAAGGTAAACAAGCTCATCGACTTTGAATTTGAAAGGCGGCCGCGTGTTATATTTTCGTCATTTAGCAGTGACTCTAAGGCCGTTGCATCTTAAACTATATGCTTTCTAGACGGCGATGCCCTGTGTGGGCAGTCAACAGCACAACAAGGCCAATTCGATCAACACAGGGGACATGTTTGGGGATGGTATCTGCTGTCGAGGCTGTTTTTATGGCAGAAACCTCGGCCTCTGAGACTTCCGACTACAATGCCTGCAACTCTGCTTGTCCAGATTTGAGTGATGACCAAAGGGAAGATGAAGATTTCCAGTGGGAGGAAGACCAGTTTGACAGAACCTTTGGGATAGAGGATTTTGGTTATGGCAGCACTGTCACTGATGTTGCTGATGATCTTCCGCCATCACAAGCCCTTGCCGCAATCGAAGCTGCTAATATCCCAGATTACCCATTGCCTTTAAAGACTGAAAACTAGATGCCTGATCTGGATCACTTAGGAGAAGATTAACGCCAGGAGTTGCAGTCTTCTATGTAGCTACAGTACCCTTTTTGATGGAGGTGAGGATGCTGTGGGCCACATCCCAGGCATTCAGCACAGGATTGATACAGGGCAAGCAACACCTGTATGTACCCGCCAGTGGCATCTCCTGCAAGCAACCCGTCAAACAATACGCAAGCAGTGTGATGCCATGCTCAAGAATGATCTCATTGAATCTTCAACTTCACCGTGGTTGAGCCCTGGTGTCCTGGTGAAGAAGAAAGACGGGTCACTTAGGTTCTGTGTGGATTACAGGAACTTGAATGCAGTAACAACAGCGGACATGTTCCCTCTGCCAAGAATTGATGAGCTTATTGATGAATTAGGCCCATCTGATACGTTCACCACTCTGGATGCAAGGGCAGTGTGTTGGGGTGTCAAGGTTCATCCTGAAGACCGCCCCAAGTCAGCATTTAGCGATGGCTATAGGCTTTTTCAGTTTTGGAGGCTACCCTTTGGCATAGTACTGCACCTACCACTTTCCAGAGGACAATGAATTTCGTCTTGTCATCTGTTCTTGGACACCACACCTTAGTGTACTTGGATGATGTGGTTGTGAACTCCAGGGGCTTCTCACAGCACTTGAAAGATCTAGAAGAAACCCTGCAGCTGGATTGAAGCTGAACATAGAAAAGTGCAAGTTTGTTGCAACCACAATCAACTTTCTGGGTTTCACCATATCTCCCGAAGGTGTATCACCTCAAGAAAAAATTGCAGCTATTTTAGCAACACCTGCACCGTGAACTGTTAAGGAAGTCTGTCGATTTTTGGATGCTACAGGCTTTTTAGGAAGCATATAGAAGGATACATAACCAGCGCAGCTCCACTTCACCTCCTCTTGAAGAAAGGCCAGAGTTGGAAGTGGGAGAAAGACCAGCAACAAGCATTTGAAGAACTGAAAAAGCGTCTGGCATCAGCTCCAGTTCTGCGACAGCCAGACTTCACGCAACCCTATGAGCTACACACACATGAAAGTAGTATCGCTTTGGGAGCAGCCTTAATCCAATGAGATCACGACGGTACACTGCATGCTATTGCGTACTATAGTAGGAAACTACGCGATCCTGGAACTCATTATCCAGCCATCGACCGTGAGGCATTAGCGGTTGTTGAGGGCGTTAGGGTTTTTGATTCGTATTTATATGGCCGCAAGTTTTTGATCTACACAAACCATCGTCCTCTTGTAAACATATTTAAACATCGAACAAAATCACCATGGATGATCAGGTACGCTCATGATCTCTCATTCCGACTTCGAGATCAGGAATAAAGAGGGGCCCACCAACTACGTCCCTGACTTGCTGTCGCGACAAATTGCTGCCATAGATGTTCGGGAGCTGTCGTCACAAGAACTTGCTCTGGAGCAGCGCCAGGATCCTGCACTTCAGTTTCCCTCTCTGACTTCGAGATGAAAGATGGAGTCCTGTACCGGTTGTTACTCTTGCCAGATAAGATTGTGTACCAGCTGTGTGTTCCGGAAAGATTGCGTGACTCGGCATTGAAAGCGGCTCATACTCCATCTCTAGCAATGCATCCCGGTATACATCTAACATATGAGAATCTGCAGAACATGTTTTACTGGCCCAATATGCTACGTGATGTCCGCCAGTATGTTGAACATTGCCTTATGTGTCAGCAATCAAGAGGGGTCGCCCAACGTGTTCTAATGGCCGATGCACCTCTAGCTCTTTGTCCACTGGAACGTGTGTCATTGGATATTCTCGACCTGTGCCAGACACCCATGAGATGGGCATTAACTCTCTTAGACCAACATTTTCGGTTCATCCAGATCATCCCACTCCGAGATACAACAGCCGCTAGAGTACATCATGCCTTCCTTGACCATCAGATAACATACTTTGGCCCACCTCGCGTCATCCAGACTGATAATGGCTGGCAGTTCACTTCTAACCTGTTTGCTGAGCTAGTGGACATGTTACGAGCTTCACACCACTTCATCATCCGATATCACCCTCAGGCCAACGGACTCGTGGAACGCACCAACCGTGTTGTAAAGGCAGCTCTATGATTTATGGTAGGAGATCGACCTAGGGACTGGCACAAGTATATACCTGAACTGCGACTCACCCTCAATTCTGCTATTCATCGTACAACAGGGGAGCAACCCCTCAACCTCCTAACAGGTTGACATGCATACTTTCCCGTAGGTCTCACAAATGATGGTCTTTGGTGATAACAGTGCATTCCAAGAAAGACTCAAGACAGCTCGCCGGGTGGCTGTGAAGGCTTCCAGGGCTTCCCACGAAACTAATGAGAGGGCATACAACAAGCGAGCCAAAGGGACCTTTGCTCCAGAAGAAGGGAACCTTGTTTGGTATAAGGAGATGGTGCCATGTCCACTGGGCCCTAGATGGATAGGGCCTGCCCGGATCTCTAAAAGATTTGGTCCAGTGTCATTTGAGGTGCAACATCTGGACTCTGGCAAGGTTGTGAGGGCTCACCTTAATCATTTATGCCCTTATCACCCACCACAAGAGTTGTCGTATCCTGATGACAATATTGATCCAGATGAAGAGGAAAAGGCGTCTTCTGCACCTGATGATCCTTGGGTGGCCATCCTCACAACCTGTGTGCGTGATTTCATAACCCGTGAGTCAGCCACAATCAACGGGGATGAAGACAACTAGAGACCTTGGTCCAGTACGCCCAGGCTATGTGCCATGCTGGATCAAGGATTGCTGTTACTTTTATGCGCTAGGGACCTTGGTCTAGCACGCCCAGGCTATGTGCCATGCTGGATCAAGGATTGCTGTTACTTCAATGCGCTAGGGACCTTGGTCCAGTACGCCCAGGCTATGTGCCATGCTGGATCAAGGATTGCTGTTACTTCGATGCACTAGGGACCTTGGTCCAGTACGCCCAGGCCATGTGCCATGTTGGATCAAGGACTGCTGTTACCTGTGTGCTAGGGACCTTGGATTGGTACGACCAGACTTTGTGCCATGCCAATCAAGGATTGCTGGTAGCTGTATGCTTTAGGGACCTTGGATTGGTATGATCAGGCTTTGTGCCATGCCGACCAAGGATTGCCATTAGCTATGTGCTAGGGAGCTTGGACTCAGTGCGCCTTGGCCGTGTGCCACGCTGGTTCAAGTGCTGCTGTTAGCCTGCTGTAGGGACTCTACTGTCAGTGCGCCCTTGGCTGTGTGCCACACTGCAGTAGAGATTGCTGTTCATCTGTTGGTTCCACTGCACCACGTCGTGTCCTGGGAGTGTTGACTGTCCAGGTGCAACCAGATGTTACCAGATGCTCCTGATTTTTGTTTTATGGTGATGGGATTTTTATTTAATATTACTGTTCTTTTATGATCACCTGTCAAACTTATGTCCGCTCCTTTGTGTTTGTCAGGACTCAGGCTTGCTTTTATCTTCCAGGTCTCCGCTGTTCGCCTCGACCCAGAGCGGGGGAGGAATTCTGTAAGGTGGTCTTGGATGCTGCATCTCATCCTGTCCGCTCTCCTGCTTTGACTGCCGTGTTGGAGGATTGTCTCACGTGTCTCACCTCGGTTTGGGGTTGTTTTTCTCGATTTTATTTTTGTTTTATTTTAGTTTCCCCTTTTTTTATTCTGTTTTCTCTGAGCATTTTTATTTATGACTTATTAACAAGACATTTTTATGACCCTTTTATCAACAGCTTTTATTAATTTTAGTTTTTTTAACATTCAGTAAAGTTTTAAGGTCTCGTATTTACTTAGTTTTCATTTTAAGTTGTAGGGGAAGCATTTTTACGTACAGTGTGTATTCGTTCTTTTTAGTTATTGTATTTCTTTTTGTATTTCTGTGATTTCTATTTTATACTTTTAGTTTTAGTTTTGTTCATTTTTATGCGCCTTCTGAGCGTATTTATTGCAAGACTATATTTTGTAAAAGTGTTTGGCCTCTGACGTCATCGGGGCATTGAAAAGGGAAACAATAAACAGTACGAGTCGAGACGTCAACAAGTGTGTTTCGCCATCTGAACCTGTTTCGGTGTCACCAGACGGGTTTTATACTGTCATATTTTTTTCTTTTAGGTTTAAGGTTTTTTAAGCCTTCAGCTCTGACGCCAGACTTGCTGGTTTCGTCTTTGTTTTATGGTAAGGCCTTCAGCCAGGCTCTTCACTCTGGAAGTCTTTTTCTTTTAGTTTTTGCATACGACAGTCAGTAATTTTAGGTGCCTTTAGCACATTCTTTCATTTTTGTATTTTTCTTAGATTACTTTTTAGCATGTATTTTACCATATGGTTAGGTTGAACGTCAGAAAGTGGTATTCACACTCGAACACCCCTATTAATGATCCAGCCCCCCCCCCGGCACACACACACACACACACACACACACACACACACACACACACACACACACACACATACACACACACACACACGCTACCATTTAAGGGGATTGAATTGATCGGGGTTAACCAGGTCTATTTGCACCTGTATCCCCCGCCAGCATCAAGGGAGGGCAGAATTCTAAGAGTGACTTGATGAACTGGGACGGGACCCCTGGGTTAGACGGATCACACTACATTATAAATATATATATATTATTTATCTATAAGCAAATATATATATAATTATATATATATAAATATATATATATATATATTTATATATATATATATGTTTATATATATAATTATATGATTATAGTTATTTATAGTATATTCATATATAAATAAATATATGTGTAAACAGATAAATAGATAGATAATAGGGATAGAGATAGATATATGTGTATGTATGTATGTACACACACACGCACACACTTATATATATAAGTGTGTGTGTGTGTGTGTGTGAATTCTGAATATTGGATGCTCTATTTTTTTTTTTTTTTTTTTTCCGATGTCTGATTACTCGAACAACCTTTGACGGGAAAGTGGAAATTTTTTTTAAAAATCAAGCAACAATGATACAACAAAGAAAAGAAAAGGAAAGATTTCTCCTCAGCCTCCAATTGAATTTTCCAAGTTGGAAACCTAATGCATTTCCTCTGCGCGTTTAACTAATGGCTCAAAGGATTCTTCTCCTTTCTAACAGGAAAAAGCAACGACGGTCACGCTAATGTTTCATCTGATAATTTCACTGATTTAAGGTTCTAAGCAGATGCTATGTTTTGTCATTAACTTTTCAAAGAGAGCTTAAATTAATTGTTTTATTGTTATCATTTATTATAATTATAATTATCATCATTATTGTTCGATTAATCATTATTTTTACTCTATGGTCGTTATCTTTACCGCTCTCAGTAATCCCTTTATTATCATTACTATTATTAATAGTCCTTACTATCAATATCTGTATCATAACTATTGGTATCAATATCATCAATATCACCCCCCCAATTCCTTGCCCGTTGTTGTTGTGGGGGGGCTTAGGAGACGAAGACTGAGACCCAATACAGGGATCTCCCCTGCCTAGGGCCTCAGCCCTTGACTCAACTAATTTTGCATGGTCTTTTCCCTCTCCAGCTTTTGTTTCTGTCTCTTCTCCATCCCCTTCTACTATCTACTTCCTAAGGTGTGAGAGCCATGCTGAGAGGATGAAAGGCTGACCTAGTGCCAGTCCTGAACTGCCTGCGGGAACTATGGGCACGGTACTCCCGACTAATATAGCCCTTACCTTCAGTAGCAAAAGGAGGTGGACCGTTTAGGCCTTTTTATATATTCCAGGTTCCCCATGATCAGTAATAAAAATGTAAACCCTTTATTAGAGGCTATGAGGCTAGCCCCTTTATCAAATAGCCCCAACCCAGGCTCTCCTTTGACCACGGCTCTGAACACAAACTACTACCCACTCCTCAATGCCTACTAGTGCAGTACCCACCTAAGAAGAGAATCAATCTCCAGAATATTCCTACCCACCCACCTTCCTCAAATTCAACTCTACCCCTGCAACCTTCATCAAACAACCAATCCTTCCTTATTACTACCTTGCAACCTTATTCTCCATCATTCCATAATACTCCATCTTCCACACGTCCCCGACCATCCACCACCACCAACCCTACAGATATCTTAAATACTCTGTTTAGCCCAGCTAAATGGGACCGATTTTTTGTGATCCCTGCTACAGCTCCTTACTCAGGCAACACGCTTCTCTTTCAACAATGCCTCCAAAAACAAGTAGGCAGAGTCCCTTTCTATACCAGACGCGATCGCTCCTGTCTGGTAACAGTCAGATCAGAAACTGAATCTATAGCACTATCAAATTTAACTGATCATTCTGGCAACCCCATTCCTGCAGAACCTCATCCAACCCTTAATACCTGTACCGGAACTGTCTCTCTCTCCCCAGCAAACTGCCCAGTCAATACCAAAGATTGGTCAGACTGTGGAGGACTTATTAGGATGCCTCAAAGACCAAGATGTGAAATCAGTACATTGCTACACCATTCCTCCTAAAGGTCAACGAAAGAATCCGACCAATATTGCCAAAATTACCTTCCGTACACATGACCTTCCCTTACGTATCTACATTGGTGGACAATCCCTCCCTGTTCAACCATACCAACCCCCTCCCCGTCAATGTAAAAAGTGTTGGCGCTTTGGACATCCTGCCAAACATTGCCATTCCACAGACCGATGCCCCATATGTGCCCAACCTGGTCATAATCGATCAAGCTGCTCAGCACAAACACGAACATGTGCAAACTGCGGCGGCCCCCATAATGTATTTTATAGAGGCTGTCCCACTTACAAGTTTGAATCTGAGGTAGCAACTCTCAGATACAAAAATGGTCTCACTTTACGTGAAGCCAGACAGGAAGCACATCGACAAGGTTTCTCTCATACTCCATATTCTAATAACATCGTTCGCTCAGCCCCTCCCCCTCCACCCCAAAATGTCCCCATTTCCACTTCTACATTCTACATCCCTCAGACCAATTCCTTTGCCACTCTAAACCCAGACACCCCAATCTCAACCACAGCTCCTATCTACAGCCCCAACACCGACCCCTCTCCCTCCCCGCACTACCCGCAGTAGACAGACTAAACGTTCTAACCCTTCTTCCCCTACAGCACAATCACCTCCACCTACCTATACCTTTGTTCCTGAGACACCAGTCTCCTCTTCCCCCCCCCTCATAAGAAAACCTTTATCCCACAAAACTCTCCAACCAATTCCATAGCAGAAACAATTACCTTCTCACAAAACTCTCCAACAAACTCCACTGCAGAAACAATGGATGACATTCAAAGCTATATGCTTGAGACACAAGATCCCATAACTCATGCTCCCTCCACACTCGAAGTGGTTGCCGATATTCATACCCCTCCTACTAATATTCCTCTTACACCCCTTCCTCCTACACCCCTTCCTCCTACTCCTTCTCAACACAACCTAACCCCCTCAATCCCTTCCACCACTGATATCTATCCTCCCAATACCCATCCTCCTGATATCCATCCCCCTCGTACACCCCTTCCTCCTACTCCCTCTCAACACAACTTAACCCCCTCAATTCCGTCCACCTCCGATATCCATCCTCCCAATACCCATCCTCCTGATATGCATCCCCCTCTTACTCACAGCACCCCTACACCCCTTCCTATTAATCCCTCCCAAGACAACACATCCCCTTCAACTCCAACTATCCATCCTTCCGATATTCATCCTCCTAACACTAATACTCCCCCCACATCTACTCCCTCCCAACACAACCCACCCCCTTCAACCCCAACTATAGGCACATTCTCCCTCCCTCCATCCCCTCTATCCTTTGCACTCCCTCCCGGACACACACGAGAATCACTCATGGCACAACAATGCCCTTCTCCAGATTCCCTACCTCCTAATATCCCTCCTTTACACCCCCTAGCTCCTTCCCCTTCAAATTCCCCAACACGTACTTGCGTTATCATTTGTAAATCAACTAGGATATAGCTCTCCTACATTGGAATATTTGCGGTTTCTGCTCTCATAGATCAGACCTACGTCATATTCTTGCTTATAATCTATCTATTATCTGCCTCCAAGAGACTTTCCTCACACACCCTCCTATTCCAATTCCCAATTACCATTTTATCTCTTCCCCACACTCCACTCCCTTTGTCTCGTCTATACTTATCCATCATAAAACACCTTATGTCATACCTCCCATACAAACTTCTGTCCCATGCACAGCTATTCGCATCTTTCTTTGCCGCTGGATCACAGTGATTTCAGTCTACTTCTCCCCATCCCATCCCATTGACTTTACTGCCTTTGAGAGACTAATTTCCCAACTCCAACCACCTTTCCTTGTAGTTGGTGATTTCAACTGCCGCCACACTCTGTGGGGTGACTCTACCACCAGCTCCAGAGGCCGATCTCTAGAACGCTTCCTCTTCACAAATAACCTAATTATTCTTAATTCAGATCGCCCCACACACTTTGACATGCACACACAATCCTTTTCATGCCTTGACCTCTCCTACTTTACATCTAGATTTCCATTGGTCAGTTCTAGACCACTTCCCCTATAGTGACCACTTCCCAATACTCCTTTCTCCTACTTCATATGTACCACTTCCTAATCCTCCACGCTGGTACTTTGATAGAGCTGACTGGCATACTTTCACTTCACTCTCTACTATACCTATCCCTCCACCCCCTTACCGTCCATTTCAGATATGCTACATTGTTTTACAACCACGATCCTAAGAGCTCCCTATACAGCCATTCCTCGAACTTCAAGACCTTATGCCTCTAAATGTGTTCCATGGTGGAATTCTGATTGCACCAAAGCGCTTCCCTTAAAACGAGTAGCCTGGAACAGCTATCACTACAAACGAGGCACCCCTCACCAGCTATCAGCCCTTATTTCCTTTAACCCAGTCACGCCGGGGTACATTTTGTAGACCAAATTAAAAAAATCCGGGAAGCTACAAAATCGGCGGGCGGAGCTTCCCCGGAGTCTGTCCGCCCGCCCGGCCGCCCGCCGCTTTTGCCGCAGAGCACGGCTCCGAGACAGCATCGGACTGGCGGGCAGGCCGAAACTGTTTATTTTTTCCTTGTGTCTCATATATGTGACACCCGGGATGGATGGGTTAAAAGAGCATCTGCCCATTTTCGCCGTACAATTAAAAACAGCAAAACAAAAAGCTGGCAAAATTATGTTTCCTCAATTACATCTTCTACATCTATTTCAGCTGTTTGGCGATGGATCCATAAATTATCAGGCAAACATCCCCCCCCATCCTGCACCCGTCCTCCATATTCGAGATATTCTCATCTCTGAGCCTGTCGAAGTAGCTAATGAACTGGGCAACTATTTCAGCCAGGTCAGTAGTGGCTCTCAGCTTTCCCCACACTTTTCTTCCATTAAAGCCATCAAGGAACACACCCCTAATACCTTCACCCTATCCTGTGATGAGTCCTATAATGCTCCTTTTTCTTCTTCTGAACTCAACGCCGCATTACAGTCGTGCCGCAACACTCATGAAGGCCCTGATGGTATTCACTATCGTATGCTCTGACACCCCATCTTCCTCTCTATCCTTCCTTTTTATTATTTTCAACCACATATGGACGTCAGGAAATTTTCCTTCTCATTGGCAAGATGCTTTTATCCCACCTTTCTTAAAACCCAGTAAATCAGGTACCCTACCCCAAGATTACCGCCCCATAGCTCTAACTAGCTGCTTGTGCAAACTACTAGAATGAATGGTTAACTTCCGTTTAATGTGGTACCTTGAATCTTATAATCTCCTTTCCCCTTCCCAGTTTGGTTTCTGACATGCCCGAAGTACAGCAGACCCACTTGCCCATTTCGAGACATACATCACATCGGCATTTGCACGCCATGAAACCGTATTAGCCATATTCTTTGATCTAGAAAAAGCATATGAGACCACATGGCGATACCATATCCTCTAACAATTGTCCTCTCTAGGTTTATGTGGAAACATGGGCGTTTTCATTAAATTCTTCCTTTCTAAACGTACTTTCCAGGTCAAGATTGTCTCTTCCATGTCATCATCCTTTCCTCAATTCGAAGGCGTCCCACAAGGATGTGTGCTTAGTACCACTTTATTCCTTCTTGTTGTAAATGACATAGTCTCAGTCCTACAACCAGGAGCCCGAGCATCACTATATGTTGATGACTTAACCATCTATGCATCTGGCACATCCATACCAGATCTCTGTCAATTCCTTCAGTCTGCAATAACATCAGTAACTTCTTGGGCCACCAACCATGGCTTTTGCTTCTCTACCTCTAAATCTTTCCCCATCCTTTTCTCTCGCTCACGTACGGTTCCCAAACCCCCACTCTTCTTATATAACACTCCACTCCAATACCGTTCTTCTGACAAATTCCTAGGCGTTATATTTGATTCCAAATTGTCCTGGTGAGACCATATCTTGTACATCAAAGAAAAAGCTCAACGTCACTTGTGAATCTTACAAACTTTCACATATCTCCTGGGGCTCAGATCGCAAAACTCTCCTCCATCTTCATGTTACATTGATTCTCTCCACTCTAGATTATCAATGCCATATCTACTCCTCTGCCTCAACCTCTCTTCTTGCTCACCATGATACAATCCACCACAGCGGTCTCCGCTTAGCCCTAGGCGCCTTCCGCTCCTCTCCAGTTGAGAGCCTATATACTGAATCAGGCATGCCGTCCCTCTCTCGACGTCGAGCCCTTCTCTCTCTCTGATGCTATGCTTGATTTCACCAATTTTCCCTTACCAAACTAACTATTCCACAATCCTTGCTTCATACCTTTACCTCTTCTCCACGTTTACCAACTCCTCTCCCCGTATGCATGGATACCCTCCTCTCCCATTCCCCCTTCCCTCATCTCCGACCTCTCCCACTGTCTGTCCATTCCATTCCTCCATGGCTTATACCTAACTCCTGTATTTGCTCCTCAGTTTTCCCTGACCCACCAAAATCAGATATTCCCCCCTTTATCCTTCTCACTCATTTCCTTGAGCATGTCTCCATTCATTCCTTTAGCATTCATGTTTACACTGACGGTTCCAAATCCATCTCAGGAGCTGGATTTGCAGTAACCTTCCCAAATCGCACTCTCAAATACACCCTCCCTCCTGAATCTTGTGTCCTTACTACAGAACTATATGTACTCCTTTTTGCCTGAAGACGCATATACTCGTACACCTCTTCCTCTTTTGCTATTTTTATTGACTCCCGTAACTCTTTCACCCTCATAAAATCTATGCACTCGACCAATCCCCTTGTCTGTAAGATCCAGAACTGGTTGTTCTATCTATCCACACGTCATAAATCTGTCAGATTTTGCTGGGTACCCAGCCATGTTGGAATCCCTGGCAATGAACAGGCAGATACTCTTGCACGCTATGCAGCAATGTCCACATCACCTACGGATTACTACCCCCACTTTAAGACCTTCTTGTATACCCGATGGCAATCTTTTTGGTCAAGACTCCACAACAATAAATTACATACCGTAAAACCATCAATATCCTCTTGGTCAGCTCCGATTTCACAAAAACAGACGTTGGGAGACGGCCCTCGCACGATTACGTATTGGCCACACTTGCCTGACACATGCCTATCTAATGTCACGCTCAGACCCGCCCCTATGTCCTCTATGTAACGTCAATCTTTCAGTCCCACACATTCTCTTGTCCTGTCCACGCTTTAATACAGCACGTACCTCTGCTTTTCCACACCTATCCTCCCTTTACCGACCTCCCAACATATCAGACATCCTTACAGAATCCCACAGCTTCTGCCTTGACAACCTGTTCTCCTTCCTCAGACGCATAAATATCCTTCACTTGATCTAACTCCCTTACCTAAACCACCATAATCTTTTCCCTCATCTTCAACCTTTCAACACTTTTCTAGATAGTTGACACATAGCAACTATCACCTGACATCCCCCTTTACTATACCTTCCTATAGTGCTATATGACCTTAGATGTCTAGCACATTTATCTTAACCATTAACCGTTATTAACCATTATCAATATCATCATTATCATTATCAGTATTATTAACTTTATTATCATTAATGGTTTTATCTTTACTATCATTATTACGATTATCATCATTTGTCATTATTAATATTATCACTATCATTATCATTCCTCTACTATCAGTATCATTGAATTTATTACTCTCATTTTCAGTCTTATCATTATCATTACTATCTTTATTATTTTACTTTTTAGTATCATTTAATATCATTTTTGTCATAAGCATCATTATCATAATCATCATTACTACGATCATCATTAGTTTCATTATCATTGTAATCATAATCATTAT
>NC_091551.1:35062566-35072566 GCF_042767895.1 Penaeus vannamei | reverse complement strand
AATTCATTATTCGTGCCTCTCGCCCTGGACAAGGCCTGGATGTCTCGTGCCTCTAAGATATATATAATTGGTTTAAATATGGAGATGGGATAAGGCCTTGATGCCACCCACTACACACCACCGCCAGCGCAGCCGGGGCTGTGACACGTTCAGCAGATTTCCACTTAATAAACTTCAGTCTGCCCGACCAATTCGCCTTCAAATGGTGGTGTTGCCTTAAGCCTTTTTAATAAGATATACGCGTACTTTATGCTAAGCGTATGGATAGATGCGTGTACAGCTTCCTTAATGAAATATACGCCTGTTTTTTTTCTTTTCTTTTCTTTTTTTGGGGGGATGTAACAAACACCATTTGCGTGATGTTCTTTCTCAGGTGCTAGAATTACATATCTCCATTTACCACTGAATCTTGAGAGATGGGGATTCCATGAGCTTCGTTGTCACCAAACGATGGAATTACTCCAGTTCTTCCCAAGCGCCAAGGCTTCGGTCACCGAGCCTTAAACCCTTCTTTGTTGCCAAAAAGGTTATGTTTTTACTCGAGTTGGTTAGTTTGTTTGTTGATTAGCAGGATAACTCAAAAAGTTATTAATACTTCTTACTTATTATATTTTTTTACCAGAGGTGTGTCTTGGCCTAACTTAGATTTTAATGTAATTCTTCGTGTGGAGACTGATCAGAAACCCGTTTTTCACTTTCATCCACTCGACTTTGGTTTCATTCATCAGTTTCATGCACAAGTGTTGCGTTACTGAATAAGCAGTAAAATGAAAGACAGAATAGAAACCACTTCAAAAGTTTTTATTTGGCAGCCATGTCCATAATCACTCACGCCCACGAGTGCTCTTGCGCCCCCATTCCCCTTCAGCCTCTCGTCCGCTCCCAACGCTTCAGGGCCGGAGACGAATAGCGAGCCAAACAATAAGGTCGAACCCGCCTTGCACAACCCAAGCGTAGGCGTCTCTCAGGCATCATGCTTACTGATGATGGTAATATTGGCCTGGTATAAGTGCATATTAAATCTTGTCTATATATTCATATGACTATTGCACTGCAGACATACGCAGCCATTGTGAGAAGGAGGTAAGGAAGAAGGGAGAAGGAAGTATAGAAGGGAAGGCATAAAGAATAAATCAGTAGATAGACAGAGGCAGAGAGAGAAAGAGAGAGACTCGACAGACAGATTTTCATGTCTGTCTTGCTCTCTCTGCCTTTCTTTCTCTCTCTCTCTCTCTCTCTCTCTCTCTCTCTCTCTCTCTCTCTCTCTCTCTCTCTCTCTCTCTCTCTCTCTCTCTCTCTCTCTCTCTCTCTCTCTCTCTCTCTCTCTCTCTCTCTCTCCCTTCTTCTTCTTCTCGCAACGCACGAATCTGGAAATTGGATCCCCACGACGACAGGTGCGTCAGCCTGGTCACGCAACAAAGCAGGTGTAGTTCCTTCCTCCATTCAGTTCCACAAGGAAGCTGATCAACACTGTTCACGATTTACATGGCGAGAGTCGAGGGCATTTCCCTTCGAAATCCCGTGCACCCTGCATGTAAACCCGCCAAAAAATCCGTAAATCCTCAGGAAATCCTTTGGAAATCAGAAATCTTCAGATTACCAAAAGCCTAAAAACGCGCAAATATTCCATCTGTAGCAGTCTTTTACGAAAAAAAAAATAATGATACTTGAATCCCCTAGCGTCTATTCCCGCAAAATTTCAGAAACGGGAGAGCTCGTATCAAAATGCTCAATCTTCCAGGTAATTGTGGCTCTCTCTGGGAGTTGGTCTAAACGATGCTCGACCTGTTAATCCCGCGGTTAATCCACCAGATGATGACGGAAGCCAAATATCGAAAAATTTCTTACCTGACGGGTTTCTGTAAACTTAAGCAGAGGCATGTTTTCAGGTAAAATAGTGCAGTTCATGTGGAACCTTTAAGGCAACACATGATAACGGCCGAGTTTTTTGCAACATTTAAAATGATTTAATGGTTTTTAAAAGGAGTTGAAAACTTTGGAAATCCCTAGGAAATCCCTCGAAATCCGGATATCTCGGTAAGACATTTTGGGATTTCGGAAATCCTGGAAATCTCGTGCGCCGTTTTGGTTAGTGAAAAGCCGCGACGAGAACGCTGCGGAGAACACTCTGACTGGTGACGCTCTTCTTTGTTATGACATCGGGGTATTTGTGAATAAATGCACACACACACACATATATGTGTACGTGTATGTGTATGTGTGTGTGTTTGTGTGTATGTGTGTAAATATATATATATATATATATATATATATATATATATATATATATATATATATATATATATGTATGTATATATATATATTTATATATATATATATATATATATATATATATATATATATGCACTTATTTATATATACAATATTATATATGCTCTTATATATATACAGATATATATAAACACATGCACACACATATACACACATGCATAAGTGTGCCTGTGTGCGTGTGTGTGTGTGTGTGTGTGTGTGTGTGTGTGTGTGTGTGTGTGTGTGTGTGTGTGTGTGTGTGTGTGTGTGTGTGTGAAAACAGCGATCCGCTTCGATTTGGTTTTCAATACCTTCAGTTTCATTTGTTGACTTTTTTTCTTCTTTTTTTTATAACACAAGTATCTTGGGAAATTCCTACAACAAACATTTTCAATTTTTGTTCTAAACCTGAGTGGGTGTTTTTTTCATCTCATCTGGGATTTTTGCGATTTTGTGAGTGGCAACATTGCAATAGGCTGTTGGGACAAAAGGAAAATATTAGCGATTTCAGGGAGTAACCGCCAGCACAAACCTGGCAGGCAGCACGGGCAAGATTGGCAAATAATTCCAGATTCCTAGCACAAAATAAATAAAATAAATGAATAAATAAATATATATATATATATATATATATATATATATATATATATATATATATATATATATATATATATGCATTTGTGAATCCCGTACACGTCCTGTAACAGAACATCGACTAGCATTGATCCACACTATACGAAAAGATCTAATTATGAAACTGCAACCATTCAAGATACAGCAATAAGGTACTCAAGTCCTCATTCCCAGGTCACGGCCGATGAGACTCGTCGGGGTTCAAGAAACGAGCGAAGCAACTAAGAGAATGAAAACGAAACGAAAGCTTAGATCGTCCGGGAGGAAACGGTAGACAACTTTGACCGGTGACCAAGAGGAGGCAGCTTTAGATCGGAGTATCTGCATCACCCTGGCTCGTGTCCCGCTGTCCGTTCTCTGCGCAAGGTCGGGAAAGTGCAGTCGGGGTGAAGTCGGGTGAGCTGCCGGGGCTTTTTGTGACGAGCAGGTTAATCCTACGACTTTAGGGAGCACGACGCACCGGGTGTTCTGTCGCTGCTCAAGGATCGGACTCGCAAACGGGTTGCAAGTCATCGTTATTTATCTTTTCCTCCTGTAAATTACCATACAAATCAAAATGGGTGAGGGTCGAGGTCGAGCATGTACATACATGCATACACGTGCGTGTATGCATATATATATATATATATATATATATATATATATATATATATATATATATATATATATGTATATACATACATACATACATACATACATACATATATATATATATATATATATATATATATATATATGTACGCACACGCAAACACATATACTGTTTGTATATATATGTATGTATGTATATGTATATATGTATATATATAAATATATATATACATATATATATATATGTGTGTGTGTGTGTGTGTGTGTGTGTGTGTGTGTGTGTGTGTGTGTGTGTGTGTGTGTGTGTGTGTGTGTGTGTGTGTGTCTGTATGTGGACCTATGTATGTATGTATATATATATAAATACACACACACACACACACACACACACACACACATATATATATATATATATATATATATATATATATATATATATATATATATATATATATATACTGTATATATGGTTACATATACGAAATGTGAGCCAAAGCGCGGCGCCTTCCCGCCCGTGACGGCCAGCTGCACCTGAATCATCGTTCCCGCCTGTCTTCCTTCAGGAAATCGAAGCCGAAGTACCTCAGGGGATCAAGGCCGTGTCTTAAGGTCTCAAGGTACGAAGAAAGTATGGCCTTTTAAGCTCTGAATTAGTCTTTTTCCTCTCTCTTTCTTTTTCTTTGTCGGGTGCGGAAAGGGAAGAAGAAAATTCGAAGAGAAAAGGAAGAGGTTCGCCCCCTCGTTAGGACGGAAGGTGAGAGCCAGAAGAAAAATGATATTATCGAGGGTCTGTTGGAGCGACGTTGGAGCTAGGAGGCGCGAGCTCTCAAACACTCCTAATTCAAGGTAAGACTGCCAAACTATGAACAAAAATGGTAATTATGAAAGAAAGAATTCGGGATAAATAAAAAGTGCTTTAAGACAAAATAGAAAAAATGCAATATTGCAAGTCCGCTCCCCCACCTCCTCTCTCGTAGCCTAGAACCCTCCATAAAATCTTACAATATACGGATAAAGCATATAAGTTATCGAAAGTTTAACCGGATTGGCGCTTTATGACTAACGCCGAGTGGATCCAGAAGAAAAATGGCGCGTTGTCGTTGCCTCAAGAATGAGAGAGGGCGCCGTCCGCTGCGACCGAACTAATGGGAAGTTCCACAAAAGGAAATTGGCTTTTGTTTTCTTTTCTTTTTTTCCGATATCTTTAATATTTCCCAGTGTGTTCAATAGAATTTGATATCTTAAAAGGATATATAGATTTACCACTACATTTTCTTTAGCTTGTTTTGCTTGTTTGATTGTTTTCTTATCATTATTATTCAAACCATTAACGGAACACCATTTGTATCAACATTATGTCCACTTATGCAAAATGGAATCATAAACATTTTACACAAGAAATGAATGTTTTATAGTATAGAAAAAATATTTATAAAGCATAAGTACTCCTGACATTTATATTGAAAGTTTACTTATGCAAAAGTAAATAAGACTACTTGGAGATTTTCTGGTATAACACACGATTTCATCATTCAGCAATATTTCAGGCATTGTTGTGTATCTGTAAAGTAGCAGTTTCCTGATCTAATTAATCGAGATGTGCACTTACTAGAATCTAAGAACAATATTTCTAATACTATTAGTCATACATATTTTCTGATCTCAAACAACAGACTGGACTGTGCGATGATCTTTGGAGGTGCAAAAATCATACTGAGTACTGTTGGGTTGCAGCAAATGTGACTGTATTAGCCGTACTGGGTCTACTATAAGTGGAAATCATTTTTAAAATATTACACGAGTAAATTTTGTCTTTTCAGAAAGAGGTGAATCCATTCACTTTCTAATCGGTCTACAAACATATACATACTTAGGTTTGCCCGTTTAGTCTCTTGTGTCCATCAAACATACTATTCAGATCTATAAAGATCTAGAAAAGCTTCACTGTGCCTCGATACATACGTAAGACGTGACCAAAACAGGTCTAGATTGACTGCAATTTACGGTTGTCCACCTAAGCTGAAATTGCTACACTCTTCAGTAATATAACGTGTATCTGGTTATATTAATGCATATAGATTCATATCCTAAAGCTTCCTAATCATTTAAGCAATATAAGAGCATTTAAATAGCAACTGAATGAGACATCTCGTATGAAATTATACTGCCTTTAACTGATTTGGTTGTGATGAAAAACTCTAAGTAGAAATTAACACAGCTATGGGTAAAAGACGGATGAAGAAATGTTTAGAAGTGTGGGACGATGGCTGGTATATGAGACGTATCTAGAGTGGAATTATACAAATTCAACTTGTCATTCGTCGTTAATATGGACCGTGAAATGCGCCGAGAAACGAAAAGGCTAATAAACATGCATCCTGCAACCTACACCTATTTTGACCATATTGCGATGTCTGTAGTACTATTTGGAATGTGTAGGTGAAACAAAAGTAAACTCCAGAAAATCAATTATACGCGTACTTACTAACGACAGCAAAGCGGCAGTAGTTAGTAGGCAGTAATTAGTAGGACCGGATCAAAATTCTCATTTCTTCACTAATTCACTGAATACCATATGAACTCATTAATATAAAAAATATTTTTGTATATATGTATGTATGTATATCGAATCCCACAGGATGAAAAGAAATGAGGAAAAGTAAAAAAAAAAACGCTCCTCCCAAGGACTCGGAAAATGGCCCCTGAAACGCTCCCTGTTTAAAATCCGCAAAATGATTCTTGTGCATTTCCTTCTTTCTTTTCTTTTCAACACATAACGCGGCAATAGTGTCAGGGATGTAATATCAATTTAACATTACTTGAACATACACCATTGATAAAGCAAAATATCCAACATTAACCCCTGATCTCAGTACCTATCTCGTATGTGCTCTGAAACTCTCTACCGGGGTCTTGCAATGGGCACGCATTTCAAGACCCGGTAGAGTTGCTACCTTTTTGGTAGCAAGAGAGATAGTGCAGTACTGATCCCTCAGCCCCAGTATTGTGATTTTAACCTTCCATGCAGACAACAGTTTTTTTGTTGTTGTTTTTACATTGGCAATGCATGGAATCAGAAAGAGATGCAGGTTTTTATACAGATGCTGACTAAAACAACGATTGTTTCTCCCTTACGTTGATTAAAAGGGAACAAATAACATGTACAATCCTTGCCATACTGTGGCAATGTGGGGATA
Organism: Penaeus vannamei; assembly: GCF_042767895.1. NCBI lineage: Eukaryota > Metazoa > Arthropoda > Malacostraca > Decapoda > Penaeidae > Penaeus > Penaeus vannamei. The sequence continues at coordinate 35,065,874 of NC_091551.1, read as the reverse complement.
TCAGTGTATCGTCACTATAGTAATAGATATATCTGAGGTCAAGAACACGAGATGGAGATACTGCACTGAAATAGCTAAATAAACAAAACTGATCGAGACATCTAACCCCGCTTTATGTTGGTCTTTTCCATTCCAAGTACGTTTCTGAATGTCTCCTTTTTTTAAAGACGAGAAGGAATTTATAAAGCGTTTATAACCAAAAATAAACAGAAGAGCAGATTAGAGGAGTTACGGATGAACAGCCTTGGTATTGATAAAGGGAAAGTCGAACTACATTTCAAATTTGGATGAAACATTTTCGGCGTTTGAATATTAGTTGAGAAGGACAGCCTTACTGACAATAAATAAAATATTTCACAAAGTAATTGATTTCTATGATAAGATAGCACATGAGTTGCATTCCACATTTTTTGTCGTATAAGGTATTTCTGGATTATATGTAACGACTGGATATTCTTATTGACAGATAAGGCATTATATAGTGTTTTGAAGGGTTTGTTTTTAGACTGGTGATATGCTGTCCAAACATTTCAATGGAACTTTTTCATAATTCTGTTCATGTAAAACTTGCTTTAATCTATGATTGAAGGCCAATTGTGTTGATAATTGAGAGAGCGGGATTGTGTCAAGTAGTCAAGTGACTGACAAATCCATCAAATCACTACCACATATAGGCAGACAAACATTGGTTCTTCAAATTCTGATGAATTGCCAGAGAGGTCTAGAAGCTTTACCTTGGTGTTGGCCTTTGCTAGAGCAAAAGCTAAGGGGGGCCAGCAGCAGAGACGTATCTTCAAAATATGTACGGAATATTAGAATTTTTTGGAATATAAGCTATTTCTTGTCTTTTTTTTTTTTTCTTTTTTTATGTAAAAGAATACTTGCTTGACCAAATGTATACTTCTTTAATGTGTAAAGTTTTCAAGCAGCTTTTCTTTTTAATTTAAGTGCAAGACAGAAAAACAATACATTCTTTGCAGAATTTGAAATAGACAGCTTTCATTTTTATTGCCATATTTTATTTTTTGTTTAGCAGTAATGTTGATCATCTTTTTCCCAAAGTTCATATTAAAAATTGAATACCTTAAATCACTTTGAAACGTAGCTATCTTTTAATATTTTCATAGATAGATATACAGAATACAATTTGTTAAGTTAAAGATGTTCATGAGAGTGCACACACACAAAGGCACATGCACATAAATGCACCCACACGCATACGCACACACTCACGCCACATACGCGCACATACACATACACACATACACGCACACGCACACGCACACGCACACACACACGCGCACACACGCATACACACACACACACGCACGCACGCACGCACGCACGCACGCACGCACGCACGCACGCACGCACGCACCCACACACACACACACACACACACACACACACACACACACACACACACACACACACACACACACACACACACACACACACACACACACACACACACGCACACATGTATATGTATATATATATATATATATATATATATATATATATATATATATATATATATATATATATAGTGTATATATATGTATATATATATATATTTATATATATATATATATATATATATATATATATATATATATATATATATATTATGTATATATACATATTTATATAGAGAGAGAGAAATTTTTTTCAGATGTGAATCTAGAAGAATAGCAGACTGATAGATTTTTTTTTCTTTCTGAATTAAAATAATTTAAATATTTTGAAGGATTGGTTTATCAGGAGTAATATGTTTCTATTTCATTAAAACTGATTACATTTGACCTGTTAGTAATTACTGTTTTTTTTTTTTCAGAATGATATCTTCAGTGGGTGATTTCATTGGTCATTATGAATGAAGAAAGTTCAGAAGCAGAGCTGCAAGCCAAGACAGAGGAAGAAGGGGAGAAAATTACAGAAGGAAATAAGTATTTAAGTGAGGAGACTTACCCAGAAGTAAAGAACAAAAAGGATGCTTGCCTGATTGCAGTTGATGATATGAAGGTAGAGAGTGAGACAAACAATCAGAATGAGTGGCCATTTTTGGAGGAAAAGAGAGACCTTAAATACAAGACAAATAAAAGTTCCTCTGATGTCCAAATACCAAACAAGGAAGACATTTGCACTAGTGAAATTAATAGTGTTTATATTAATTAAAAGTGAAGTTGATATAGATTTCAGTGACACAAATACATTTCTCCATGAAAAGTCATTTGGCAACACATATGAGAATTCATATAAAAGAGAAACCTTATAAATGTGAAATATGTAACAAAGAATTTTATGATAGAGCCCATTTAGTGAGGCACAGAAGGACACACAAAGGAAAAGCCCTATGGATGTGAGGTATGTGGTAGGAAATTCTCAAGAAAAGATTGTTTAATTCCACATATAAGATTGCACTCTGAGGATAAACAAGAGACTATATGTGTAAAAATGACACCATTTTGATGTAATTTATGAAGAGAAATAATTTAATGCTTTCAAACATACATTCTTACTTGCTAAACGATATGTTGTTAGACTAAATTAAAATGCTTTAGAATATTTAAGAATTTTTGTTATATTGAAGAGAGCTGTTGAGAAGATTTCTCGTTGGTGCATGTCATTGTTAAGGACCTTGATATGCATCTGCTTTTGAGTGTATTTTAAATATTATTTTTGTATGTATTATAATTTGGTAAAGTATAATATATTGTTGTGTGTTTGATACAGATGATTTTTAAATCTATGCTTTATAACAATCAGTGTGTGAAATGCGATATGTAAAAAAAGATGAAGACATAGATTCCGATGCATCAATACTTAAAAATATGTATTTCTTATCTACATTTTATTATCCTAGGAACAATAAGGGGAAAACATTTTCTTTTTTTTATGTTGATCTTAAGTGGTTAATAAGGTAACATTTTTAAGGTGCTATTGAACATAATTTTGTTAAGGCATTCTTATTCCTTGTAAGATAATCAGAGAATATATTTCTTTATTTTATTTTGCAAGTATTCATTTGTTAGCTTTTTATCTACTAGAATTGTTAAAATTCCATTTATACTCATTATATGCATTGAACATAATTATGCAAAAATAACAAAATGTAATATATTAATTTAATTAATTAAATAATAAAAATAAATAATTAATGTCAAGTGCTTAATCATTATTTGTGTATTCAAGTACAGTCCCATAGTGTCACCTTTTAAACCTGACTTGAGGAGGAAAAGAAAGTTAGACATGATAATGAGGTCCTTTATGATAATGATAGCAGAAAGGGAAACCAGGATAATTTT
>NC_091551.1:35050066-35055066 GCF_042767895.1 Penaeus vannamei | reverse complement strand
TACTACATATCTCACAAATAAAGGTCTTTTCTTTTATATGTACACTCATGTGTCTTGAGAGATGCCCTTTCTCTGAGAATGGTTTACTACATACTTCACAACTGAAAGGCTTCTCTTTAGTGTGTATTCGCACATGTTTCACTAAAGTACCTCTCTCAGAGAAGGCTTTGCTGCAGATTTCACAACAATAAGGCTTTTCCTTGGTATGTAATCTAATATGATTCACTAGATGATCCTTCCTGGCAAATGATTTACTACATACATCACAGCTATAAGGCTTCCCTTTTATATACACTCTTTTTTGCATCCCCTGATTACTTTTTGCTGTATACTTTTCCTCATAATCCCCATTCTCACATGGGAGTGATAATAAAGGATCTTCACTTACAAGCTCTTTGGCTTCATATTCACAATCATCTAAATCAATTCTAGTTGTTTTGTTAAAACCTTCAATATCTTCAGAATATGGTACCTCATCTTTGATATCTACATCATTTTCAATCTTTATATAGATGTTATTCTTGTCATAAATGCACATATTTTCAGTTTTCCCTTCCAAATCACTGTTATTTTCAACTACAGTGTCACTCTGTCCACATTCTTCAGATGCTAAACATTCATCTTTGTTATTTTCATCATTTTCCACTTTTATATAAATACAATCAGTTTCATTACTTTCTTTATCTCTTACTGGGTAATTCTTATCACTGAAGTCCATATTGCTTTCTACCTTAATTTTAATTCCTTCAGCTGTTTTGCCATGCAGCAATACATCACAGTGCTCATCACAGTGTTTTTCATCCATGATGATACAGGTCACCCATTGAAGTAATTATTACGATTTTCCTAGAAATGAATATTTGCACAAATTAAAATTTGCCATCTCAGATTCTATTTTCCATAGTTAATATTTATTATATGCTATTTTTCTTTGTGAAAAATTGTGGGAAGAATAAGTTTAAATAATATAAATCAGAAAAATAACAATCCCAATTGGTGCCCCCAGATAGGGTGCACATAGAGTCAACTGGCCAAGAAAAAAATCACAAGAACAGGAAACATTAAAGTACCCAGTCTCTATACTCTCAGCTTTGGCATAAACAATTTTAGGTATTTATGCTAAAAAGACCCTTTAAGCCTACTTTTATGAGGCAATAAACAAGTGTAGTTTAATGCTCACAACTAAAAGCAGGCTTAACTGCACATGCCATCATCCCAGTGTGAGAGGTGATCTTCCATAATGTGACAGGATGTCATAAGACATTACCCCAACATAAATAGATTAAATAAATAAAGAACTGAAATCATGGATCTCAGGAACAATCTTACATTATATGAAAAAAACAGGCTTTAGCAAGAGACCATCTAATTCAACCTGTAACAATGGTTTCACAGACAAATGTTATCAGATTATTCACCTACAGAATGATATCAAATATTACTGCAGAAACTTTGCAAAAAGCAGTGTTTGCCAAGATGTCCCATAAGCCAACAGTTTCAACAGTAACAGGGAGGAGGTTGAAATGGTCGGACAGGGAGGGATTCACCACCAATGTAAACATTTTGGCAATGTTGGTAGGGTTCTTATGATGACCTGTAGGAGGAATGGAGTAGTACTATACTGATGTTACATCATAGTCCATGAGGCAAGGGAATAAGTCTTCTCCATAATCTGACCAATTTTTGTTATATATAGGGCAGTTTGCTGGGGAGATAGAGACAGTTCCGGTACAAGTATTGAGGGTTGGATGAGGTTCTGCAGGAACGGGGTTGCCAGAGAGATCAATCAGAGTTGATAATGCTTGGGTTTTGGATGTAACTGTAACAAGACAGGAACAATTGGGTTGGCTACGGAGAGAGACTTTGCATACTTATTTTTGGATACACTGCTGAAAGAGATGTGTTGTCAGAGTAAGAAGCTGTGGGGAGGATCACAAAAAATTGGTCCCATTGGGTGGGCTAAATAGCTTATTTAAGATATATGTAGAGATGATGATGGCAGAAGGATGGGGAGATGTGGAAGAGGTGATAGGGTGATTAATGAAGAAGGTTGTGGGGGTAGAGGTGATGAAGTTGGAAGAGTAGGAATGACTTGGATGGATAATGTACTAATAGGCATTAAGGACTGGGTAGTAGTTACAGTGTTCAGAGTCATGGTCAAAGGAGAGCCTGGGGTCGGAGAAGCAGAAGAGTTTGAATTGGTGGGGCTATTTGATGAAGGGGCAAGCCTCATTGACCCTAACAAGGATATAACATCTTCATTATTGTTCATGGTAAGCCTAGACTATGTTGGGGAAAAAAATAGTCCGCCCCTCAGGGTCCCTTTGAAGGGTAAGGGCAACTAAAACGTGCCCATAGCTCCCTTAGGCCATTCGGGACTGGCACAAAGTCAGCCTTTCATCCATTCTGCACAGGTCTCACACTTTAGGAAGTGAATAGTAGAAGGGAGAGAAACGAAAAAGCTGGAGGGGGAAAAGACCATGCAAAATTAGTTGAGTTGAGGGTTGAGGCCCAAGGCAGGGGAGATCACCAGCATTGGGTTATAGTCCTCATCTCCTAAGCTCCTCAACGACAACAACAGGCAAGGGTTTGGGGGGTATTTCTTATATATAGAGGCTCATTTCAGAGGTGCATTTATCCAAGTCTTGATTAGACCATGTTTGAGGGTCAGATTAATGGGAAATATATTCATATAAAATAATCAAGATGGGATCTTGTAAATCTCATAAAATAAGGTCATTGCCTAAAGATATATTTCAGAAGACAAAACATCCATCAAATAATTATTTACTACGTATATGGTTTAGAGGTGACTTACCAAGCTTAACAATTCCTATATCTTGCACTAAGCTGAATATTTGAAGAACTATCAAGTGCTGTTCAACCTAGAGCCAGCTGTTCAAATCCTGCAAAAAGAAATATTTGAAGATATTTAACCATAATTGTTACGCCATTTTAACCCCATGCTACCAAGAAATTTATTCTTCACTGTAAAATTGCTTTGTGATACATCTCTACATACAAATGGTTCCACGAGTGTTTAGATATAAAGGATCTAATTAGTAGACCTTGTGACCTCACCTGATTTCACCTTTCATTGAGTTTTCAGGGAAAAATATTTCTTTCCTAAAGCTATCAATAATGATGCTGTTATTGTCATATCTAAAATTATTATAATGCTATTAACATTACCAACAGCAATAAAAGATAACAGAAAATGTTTCTGAAAATCAAGGAGAAATATTAAAAGGTCAGATGACTCATTTGTGACTGATTTGTGAAGCCATCAATGTGTATAGACAATTAATAAACTAAACTCACAGTGGGCATAGCATGTATGCCATCCACAGCAGCTTTGGATTAATACACTTTTTTTCTAGTTTATAGCACATTCACATTTCTTTATCCACTAGAGTCTAAGGATGCACTACTGAGTGCATATACACTCATCACTCAATCCAAGCTAAGTCAGTTGAGAATGTACATCAGTTGAACACAGCCTCTAAAGAACTGCCAGGCTGTTTGCCCTCATGTTTTTCCACTGTTACTGGGAGTAAAGGAGTGTAGGGATATAATTCTGGTACTTTCCTTTCATATATTTATTACCCCTGTATCACAAGGAGTTCACTAAGGAATGTGTACTACAGACAGGCAAAGCTATTAACACAGATCTATACATTCACTTTTCATATGCATAATTATACTATCAACAATCCTATTTGAAGATAGAGACATATTTCCTACTATTCCATCATTGCTATCTCTAGCTTAAAGGCCAGTACAATAGTAATGTGTTAGCCTCTCATCCGAGGTGTCAGCAAAGGGATGATGGCATTACAGTTGTAGTCATTGCTACAAGAAATAATTTGCAGACTCAAACAGTAACACCACAAATTAAGGAAAAAGACTGCAGAAAGCACTCCTAACAGTGAAAGTCCACTCAGCTCTCCCAAGTTTCAGCTCCAGCCATGCATACTTCAAGTGACGACAATGTTTATTGGGGGGTGTTGGGGGGCAAAGCCCCAAACAAACCTCCTCTTTGACAGTGCCCAAAAGGTACACCCGTTTTTAGCAACTTAGTTTTATGACCTGGAGTTTATTACACTGTCTGTGGCGAGTGTGTCCTTATTGTAATGAATACTGATATTTAATCCTTACACTTGGGTTTCTTTCACCGTCTGTAATGCAAATATGTAGGTTTTATTGTACATAAACCCCCCTAACTCTCCTATTAAGACAAGCTTGGCCCTGATAGCAGGAGAGGGTATGAAATGTACCAGGGGACCTGCAGGGCAAAATATGAATTATTTACACAGAATCAGTTGCTATATTGTCTAATCCTCCACGTATTCATGGCAGGAGAGAGCATTGGGCAAACTTAGCATCGCTGTCAACACATTGCAGTCTTATGATCTCATACTGTGAATACATGGAGGATTCTTCATTTTTCTGGGTGTGGGTTGGGAGTCACAATGGGTAAAGCCCATGCATTAGACAATATTATCCATCAGACAATATCATTCATATTTTACCCTACAATTTTCCTAATACCTTTCATGTCCTCCCCTACTGGCGAGGCCAATAATGTGGAGCTTCAGGGACTTCCGCACAATAATTTCTATATATGTGGAAACTAGAGCATGAGAGGAATCCAACAATACCAAAATCTTCCACCTATTAGAAAAAAATATCTAAAAATACCCCTATATCATTTCAGATCACATGTAACTGATTTCGTTATTGGATTGTGAAATATATATAATCAAGGCTTGTATGACAGCCGGTTTGGTACTGACTGAACACTACTAAAATTCTCGATGCTCAATCCTTAGCCTAGTTCATGATATTTATTTCATATATTACAATTAAAATGTTTTTTCAATGTCTCCCATATAATGCAACAGCCATACCTGTCCATAGTCTGATCATTCTGCCTGTTAATAATCGTAATGATCAGAGATAAGCAGGATGCAGTGGTGCCGATTCCATCATTCCTTCTC